>NC_083589.1:20432604-20727604 GCF_027579695.1 Neoarius graeffei | reverse complement strand
TGTGGAAGTTTCAAAATTCCATATTTTATTCAGAATAGAACAGATGACAAATATTTAAACTGAGAAAATTTATCATTTAAAGAGAAAAATTAGGTGATTTTAAATTTCATTACAACAACACATCTCAAAAAAGTTGGGACAAGGCCATGTTTACCACTGTGAGACATCCCCTTTTCTCTTTACAACAGTCTGTAAACGTCTGGAGACTGAGGAGACAAGTTGCTCAAGTTTAGGGATAGGAATGTTAACCTATTCTTGTCTAATGTAGGATTCTAGTTGCTCAACTGTCTTAGGTCTTTTTTGTCGTATCTTCCGTTTTATGATGCGCCAAATGTTTTTTATGGGTGAAAGATCTGGACTGCAGGCTGGCCAGTTCAGTACCCGGACCCTTCTTCTACGCAGCCATGATGCTGTAATTGATGCAGTATGTGGTTTGGCATTGTCATGTTGGAAAATGCAAGGTCTTCCCTGAAAGAGACATCATCTGGATGGGAGCATATGTTGCTCTAGAACCTGGATATACCTTTCAGCATTGATGGTGTCTTTCCAGATGTGTAAGCTGCCCATGCCACACGCACTAATGCAACCCCATACCATCAGAGATGCAGGCTTCTGAACTGAGCGCTGATAACAACTTGGGTCGTCCTTCTCCTCTTTAGTCCGAATGACACGGCGTCCCTGATTTCCATAAAGAACTTCAAATTTTGATTCGTCTGACCACAGAACAGTTTTCCACTTTGCCACAGTCCATTTTAAATGAGCCTTGGCCCAGAGAAGACGTCTGCGCTTCTGGATCATGTTTAGATACAGCTTCTTCTTTGAACTATAGAGTTTTAGCTGGCAACGGCGGATGGCACGGTGAATTGTGTTCACAGATAATGTTCTCTGGAAATATTGCTGAGCCCATTTTGTGATTTCCAATACAGAAGCATGCCTGTATGTGATGCAGTGCCGTCTAAGGGCCTCAAGATCATGGGCACCCAGTATGGTTTTCCAGCCTTGACCCTTACGCACAGAGATTCTTCCAGATTCTCTGAATCTTTTGAAGATATGTTCAAACTCTTTGCAATTTTACACTAACTCCTTTCTGATATTGCTCCACTATTTGTCGGCACAGAATTAGGGGGATTGGTGATTCTCTTCCCAGCTTTACTTCTGAGAGCCGCTGCCACTCCAAGATGCTCTTTTTATACCCAGTCATGCTAATGACCTATTGCCAATTGACCTAATGAGTTGCAATTTGGTCCTCCAGCTGTTCCTTTTTTGTACCTTTAACTTTTCCAGCCTCTTATTCCCCCTGTCTCAACTTTTTTGAGATGTGTTACTGTCATGAAATTTCAAATGAGCCAATATTTGGCATGAAATTTCAATATGTCTCACTTTTGACATTTGATATGTTGTCTATGTTCTATTGTGAATACAATATCAGTTTTTGAGATTTGTAAATTATTGCATTTCGTTTTTATTTACAATTTGCACTTTGCCCCAACTTTTTTGGAGTCGGGGTTGTAATATTCACAGTCTGTTCCTAGTGTCTGTCTCTTCGTGGCTGATGCCAGACCTCGCACATCCCATGTAGCAAAAGCAAACTCCGTGGGAGGTGACGATGCCCGAGGATGCCAGGGACAGCTTCTTGGATGAAGAAAGGTAGACATTATAGAGATAGTCCTCTTCATGCGGTTGTCAGCTCGCAATCCTTGACGACGTTAGCTTCCCAAATGCATTGGTACTAATGGGGGGACCTCGTGAAGGTGTCGTCTTCCTCCCCATATATATTATATATACACACACAAATATATATATATGTGTGTGTGTTTTACACACGTGTGTATCTATACGTGTGTGTGTGTGTGTGTGTGTGTACACACGTATATATGCGCAACAGTATTTAAAAAATTTTCAGTGCAATGATATATGTACATTATAAAACAGTCAGCAGAAATGGTGGAACAGCAGTATTCAATATTATTTATAAAATGAAACAAAATTAATGAAATAACATCATTAGATTGAACATTTTTTGTCAAGTAAGGTACAGTGCCTCATTGGATCTGCTTGAAGTCGTCCTTGTGCATCTCTGTTCTTTGATGCCCAGCAGTCATCGATGTTAATATAGACATAACCGAGCTCCCTCCAGCCATCCTCAGCCAGTCGGTCTGCCATGTCCCTGAACAGCACCTCACTGGACCAAAATAAATAAAATAAATAAATGTCAGACAGAGAACTCCACGTTGATTAAAAAGGAGGACATCAATCACATCACAAAATTCTATATTACAGATGTCACTCCAGTAATCAGTTCCAGTGACAAGCAGGATCTCCATACGCTGGCATCTCTTTTTGGGCAAGTTTGGAATTGTCACATAAACAAAACAAGAAAAGACACACCTCAATTTACTGGAACCAAGAGGCCCAAACCAGTTCCATCACAACAATGCCCCTGTCCACAATGGTTTGACAAGTGTGGTGTAGAAGAACTCGAGTGACCTGCACAGAGCCCCGACCTCAACCCCACTGAACACCTTTGGGAAGAACTGAAACACTTACTGCACCCCAGTCACCCAACATCTGAAATCAGTGCCTCCCAAATGCCCTTGTAGCTCAATGATGACAAATCCCCACAGCCACACCCCAAAGTCTCGTGGAAAGACTGCCCAGAAGAGTGGAGGTTATTATAACAGCAAACACAGGGGCAAGAAATTTGGAATGGGATGTTCAACAAGCACACAGGAGCATTAGGGTCATGTGTCCACATACTTTTAGCCATATACTGTAGCAATCTCTCAGTGTGTTTCCTCTTTTGATAAAGACCTGTTTTCTCATCAGAATCATCCCATAATAGTGGTTCAGGAAACTATTCAAAAGTTCCTTTTGGCAAGTTATCTGGTATTCAACATGCAAAATAATTTTCACACAAGTCCTAAAAGTAGACAAAAGGAACCCAGTTATACATATGAGACAAAAAATATTATACTTGGTCATTAATTTATTAAGGAAAATGATCTAATTAGTGTGCTTGCAAAAGCACACTATTGTTCTTCTGAAGTTTTTTTATTATTACTCCGTTTCACCCGTTTTTTGGATCCACTACTCCTCCTAGGGCTTTCGAGATAGAGACACCGTTCCAACGCTGAAACATAGGGCCTGATCTGGAATGGTGTGCTTGTTAAAATGGTTGCACTACCCCTTGTCGTTCGTTCGGTGTTCCTGTTTTTCGGCAAAATTCCATGCCATTGAAATGAATGGGTAGAACTCTGGAGTGATGATGTCATAAGGAGCTCCCCCACTCTAGACGTTAGAGTGGGAGCAGCAGAAAAAAAAAAAATTTAAACTGCGATTTTACAGCCAAAATCCATGTTTTAAACCCTGTAAAACCTAATCTCCCTTCAAAATGATGTGAAAGAGTGTCACGGGCTGAGCCGTGATGCTGACAGAGTGCGCAGGCAGCCATTTGCCGGCATTTTTAAAATCACTGCTGTCCTGTCCTGTCGCTATTCTTATTGCCACCACCGTATGTACTGTTTAAGATCTCTTTCATATTGTCATTAATCACCATTTGCCATAGATTAATTACACAGGGCCAAACTTAGTGTTTAGAGTGCAGTGAAAGGCCTACCGGCACTTCTAGATGGCTATTGTTTGTGCATCTGACTCATTCAAAATATTCGCTTGAAACATATTGTCATTTTCATTCTTCATCTGTATAATCTTTGTCTAGTATCAAAAAGTAAAATAATTCACACTGGCTGTTAAAAACTTCATTTATTGGTTAAAACTTTTGTTATTACAACTCCGGTAGCAATTCACTCACCAGGCATTCAAAATGTTCTTCCATGTCTCGTTTGAGGAAACAGATGGACTGTTCCACTGGGGGTGGGTGGGGCTACAGTTAGCAATGTATATATAATATAATATAATATAATATAATATAATATAATATAATATAATATAATATAATATAATATAATATAATATAATAATATAATCTATATTAGGCCCAAGAGCCTCAGTAGGTGAGAGTTGGCGGTGAAGTGAACGTGTCTTGTTAATTGAAGTTGCTCTTGATAGTAGTTCACAGTCTGAGGACTTAGCCTGGCAATTTATGCTTGTTTATTTTCGTTTTGTACAGTTTTTGTTTTTGTATATTTTTTCATGCATGCTTGCCACTGTAAATATTTGCACATTGGTTAAAAAAAAGAAAGAAAAAAATAAACAAAGCCTTTTCGTTGAAAACTATTTGGTCTCCTCCGTCTTCTCCACTGCTGGGGCTATCCTGCCACAAAGAGACTTTGAGCCAGAGAAGGACTGAGAGCTGTTGACCAAAGCCATTTAAAAAAAGGATTTCAGAGCGCGGAAACACATTCTCATATCTTAACCCTTTACTGTTGCTGGCAACATTTGAGCAAGCACACTCCAGCAGTTTCTGCAGAGGAAATGCAATCTAGTTAGTGTGCTTGCAAAAGCACACTATTGTTCTTAAGTTTTATTTTTATTATTATTAGTGTGCTTGCAAAAGCACACTATTGCTCTTAAGTTTTATTTTTATTATTAGTGTGCTTGCAAAGCAAGCACACTATTGTTCTCCGATCGTTTATTATAATTATTACTATGATTATTATTAATCTTCTTTTTTTTAAAAAATTCTTTTCCACCCACTTTTTTGAGCCGCTACTCCTCCCGGGGCATTCGAGTTAGAGGCGCCGTTCCACTTCTCACTTGTCCGGCCTGTAGTGCAGATGTGTGCTTGTATACAGCTTTTCGATACGCCTTGTCGTTCTCCCGTAATTCGCGCTTTACGAAAAAAATTTTCCCCATTGAAATGAATCGGCGCTCGATGCAAAAAACAGATTTTTCCTTTGGGAGGCCAAACCGTAAGGTGTAAAGTCATGAAACGTGGTACACTTATAGAGGACTGGACCCTGATTGATTTCATCAAGTTTCATGTTGGTATGTCTCACGCTCTAGCGCCACCAACTGATCACATTCTTACATGCGTTCATGCACGTAACTTTTGAGCCGTATGTCCGATTTTCGTACGTCTGGTACCGTTGGAATCCTTGGAGCTAGACGATTCCAACGCACCATATGACATAATTTTCTGGCTGATTAGATTTTCCGGCATTTTGAATTTTGTCCAAAGTGAAGGTAGAGTGACCCTGGCTGCATGTTTTATCGATCATCACGAAACTTGGCACACATGATCTCCAGTCCATGCCTGATGAATGACATCCGTTTGGCTGTCATAGGTCGCGGCGTTCACCCGTGGCAGCCAATCAAAATCGATGGTGGAGCCACCAGACAGGAAGTGAGCTCATATCTCGGAAACGCTCTGACGTGTCAGGACCACATTTGTTGGCATGACTTTGGACACCATCCAAAGTACCCTCATCAAATATGGTGGCCAGATATCATTTGGCCACTAGGGGGCGTCACAATTAGCAAAAGGGTATTTTGGCTTACATCTCAGAAACGCTTTGACGTATCAAGACCATATTTGTTGACATGACTTTCGGCACCAGTTCATGTACCCTCATCAGATTTGGTGTCATTTGGCCACTAGGGGGCGCCACAATGAGCAAAAACGTGTTTCGGGTCATCTCTCTTTACGGATTTAGAATTACATCTAAATCTTCATGTTAGTGATGCTCTGGGATGTCCCTGTAAAGAACCTTGCCAGCCTGTCATCTCCGTATGAGAATCTGCGTTGTGTTTTTGCCAGACTTTCGCATGTTGACACAAAACTTGTCGTCTGGGCATGCGGTCGCCTCTCTTGCCAGGTCGCCATGGCGGCACACCTGAGCAAGCACACTTTCGCATTTTCTCCGGAAATGCATTCTAGTTATTATTATTATTATTAATAATATTTGTTGTCACCCACTTTTTTGAGCCGCTCCCGGGGCATTCGAGTTCGAGACACCGTTCCACTTCTCACTTGTCCAGCCTGTAGCGCAGATGTGTGCTTGTATACAGCTTTTTGACATGCCTTGCCGTTCTCCCATAATTCGTGTTTTTCGAAAACAATTTTCCCCATTGAAATGAATGGGCGCTCGACGCAAAAAAAAGATTTTTCCTTCGGGAGGCCAAACCGTAAGGTGTAAAGTCATGAAACGTGGTACACTGATGGAGGAGTGGACCCTGATTGATTTCATCAAGTTTCATTTTGGTACGTCTCACGCTCTACCACCACCAACTGATCACATTCTTACATGTGTTCACGCACGTAACTTTTGATCCGTATGTCCGATTTTCATAAGTCTGTGCTGTTGGAATCCTTGGAGCTAGATGATTCCAACGCACCCTATGATGTAATTTTCCGCCTAATTAGATTTTCCGCCATTTTGAATTTTGTCCAAAGTGAGAGTTAAGTGACCCTGGCCGCATGTTTTGTCTGATCATCACGAAACTTGGCACACATGATCTGCAGTCCATGACTTATAAATGAT
The DNA here is from genome assembly GCF_027579695.1 of Neoarius graeffei. Lineage (NCBI taxonomy): Eukaryota > Metazoa > Chordata > Actinopteri > Siluriformes > Ariidae > Neoarius > Neoarius graeffei. The sequence continues at coordinate 20,721,161 of NC_083589.1, read as the reverse complement.
ATTCGTTTCGCTCTCATACGTCGAAGCCCGTGGCAGCCAATCAAAATCGATGGCAGAGCCGCCAAACAGGAAGTGAGCTCATATCACGGTGTAGGTACATCCACAGCCGTCTAGGACTACAAATCCCATCAACCAACTTCCGCGATGGCCTACGTCACGCTGGGGCGGGATTACCTACGTCACATCCTCCACGACTCCTTAAGTGACCAAGCCACGCTACCCTCTTCCTCTTTTGGTCCTGTGAACGCTGCGTGTACAGACAGAGAAATCTTCCCATAGGACTGTCCGAAACCACAACTTCTGCCTGGCAAGAAAGAAGATTCAGCGCGTTTTAATTTACCACTGGCCATGGTAAAACTACTTAAATTGCGCCATCTCACTCAGATTGAGTTACAACCGGTTTTTATTTGTTCATTATAAGTAACGTTACGACTGCAGCCCAAAGCAGTTAATTAAAAGTTAGAAGCGACCGGATTCCTTCTGACTTAATCGCTGTGCACATTGTTTGATCAGAGACTTTTACTCACGAACGCTGAAGTTCGGACCAAGAAATTCTCTGCGCTTTTACAGAAGCCTCCACGAGCTCTGTGAACTCCAAAAATTTCGGGACATCCCTGCATAATCTTGCATAGAAGCAAGATACTTGAAGTAAGACTGGCATTTTGGGCAAACTAGTCTTAGAAATTAGCTTTATGAAATAGTGTGAATTTAAACTCAGGAACTGTTTAATTGTGCACACTGACCATTGTGTTCTACAATTGTTTTATCTCAGTTGTTTTAATAGATAAGTTGTTGCATGCTTTCTCTCTATCCTTTCTAACACTTTAATTTCATTATTACACATATTTTGACCTCATCAAGATTTCAGTAGATTTAGTAATGTTATAAGCTAGTGGGTTAGCAATTACGACATATTCCTTTGTCTGCTTAAACCACAAGGTTCTCCCTCCCCCACACACGCACATGCTCACACATTCCAACACACACACACACACACACACACCTTTCTCTCCCACACACACACACGCTCATCAAGTATATAACCATTTGAATGTATTCAACTGCTATTACTCATTTTTATCATTATAATAAATTCAATTATTCTGAGAATGTGATTGTTTTTGCAATATATATTTTTGAAGTCACCCAATCTCAAAGAATTCCAAATTGCCTTTATCCAAGGTGTATAGGAGTGCTATTGGCTGTCTATGTAGCACGGTAAGTAATACATTATTGCTACATTGGTAGTGATCATAATAATTTGGAATATACCATAATTTAGCTGTTTGGTAATTTATTATTAAGCACCAAAATTAATGGTATTATTAATGAGACTGATTTAATGAGATTGATCACTCAAGACCAATTGCACCCACAACGGAAACGCTTTGACGTATCAAGACCATGTTCAGTGGCATGACTTTGGACACCATCCAAAGTACCCTCATCAAATATGGTGTCATTTGGCCACTAGGGGGCATCACGATTAGCAAAAACGTATTTTGGCTCATATCTCAGACACGCTTTGACGCATCAGGTCCATATTTGTTGAGATGCCTTTCGGCACCAGTTCATGTATCCTCATCAAATTTGGTGTCAGGCGGCGCACCCGAGAAAGCACACTTTCGCATTTTCTCTGGAAATGCATTCTAGTTATTATTTAGCTTCTTTTTATTCTTTTCCACCCACTTTTTTGAGCCGCTACTCCTTCAGGGGCATTCGAGTTAGAGACGCCGTTCCACTTCTCACTTGTCTGGCCTGTGGCGCAGATGTGTGCTTGTATAGACCCCTTCACAGTAAACGTCATTCATACGTAAGCGGAAATTGCGCGCACAGCCTGGACCCAAAAAAGACTCAGAAATGCCTAGTTGTTGTGTTTTCGGGTGTCAGAATCGTAGCAGTGATGGGGTTAAAATGTACAGAATTCCAGCAGGATCTCACCCATTCCAAAAAAATCGCCGACGTCTATGGCTACAAGCCATCAAACGTGTAGACTGGGATGAAAGCATCATCAAAAATGCGCGGGTTTGCAGCACCCACTTCATCACAGGTAAGATCAGGCTATTTATTAAATCTTTCTTTTTTATTCTTTCTAGTCTTCGTTTATTGATGTAGCAAAATACTTTGGTAACGTTTGTCTGATTAGCTGGGTCATAGTTACACAATGTAATGACTATTGTTAGCATGTTAACTTAGCTTTGCATGCAATTTTGTTTGTAGGAGAGGTCTTGCTTGACTCAAGCAGTCCAGATTTTGTGCCATCATTATTTGTGTATGCCGAAAATCACAATTTTAAAGTGAGGATGGAAAGGTAAAATTGTGTGCCCTCACTCTAAATGCCAACTTACGTTGACTGCTCTAACCTAGCTCCTGCCCCGTTCAGTTTCATTTCTGGTCTCTGCCTCTCATTTTTTACGCAGCTCTGATTTCTCTTAGCTGCACTCTTTACACTATCATTCCTTTCATACCATTACCTCCTGCAAATTGCTGTTTAGTATTAGTATTTGCTGTTGTAGCTAAAGCCACATTGCCATCACATCACTGGCATAATTTGATTAAAACAAAATGAATATGAATGTCCCATTGTTAATCAAGTTGTACATGCCCGCACATAACATGCGTCTAAAGACTTGTAGGCACGAAGTTTTTCGTGGGTGTACACTGAAGTCTTGTCAATAAGGTACGAGTATATATCTGGCCATTGTATACCAGGGAACTTACTAACATCATCCGTCCACTCTTTAATTAAATGCGGATCCGGTAGGCGATGTCCACTTGTTAGAGTTAACTTATTTATGTAGCATTCTCGATCTTGTAACGACAATTGTTTGGCATAATCTGACAGCTCATAATGCCGGTCTATGGGCAGCGCCATTGTTTCTGGGTCCAGGCTGCGCGCGCATCCTGACAACGGTCGGTTTGTTTACAAAACATGCAAAGGGGTCTATACAGCTTTTCGATACGCCTTGTCGTTCTCCCGTAATTTGCGTTTTTTGAAAAAAAAATTTACCCCATTGAAAACACTGATTGATTTCATCAAGTTTCATGTTGGTATTTATCTTATTTTTCATTAAGTTTTATATTGTAGAATTAGAGTTGTTCAGCCAAATAAAGCAAGAAATCTTGCTGTAATGTACTGCCATCTAGTGGATGCAAATGCCATTGCTGTGTGATTTGATGACAGGAAAAGAAATTAAGTCTAGCCTATAATGTTGAATTAAGTCAGAAATGGTCATTTAGGTACAAAGTCAATGGTCATTATTGCTTAAGATTTTTTCAGGAGCAGCCACAAACTGTACATGATACAACATAATAATAGAAAATGGAACTTGAAACTGGACACAAACAGTGACAGGACAATGATTCACAGGAGATTTCTTGTAAAGAAATAATTACTTAATTAATAACTTACTTAAATATTAATAAATACTTATGACCTTGCATTACACAGACCAAAGAACATCAAATAAATCACATTGGGAAAAGATGTTTGGATGGCCTAATTTTGAAAGAAAATACCATTAATTCATGATAAATTCCAGCAGGGGGAGATAAGTTGAACTATATAGTGAAGAATGTAAGTCTAATACTCTCACTTTTGCTTGGCATCCGTTGCTGTCAGCAGTTCTGAGCACCTCTGGCGATAAACAACTTTTTTTTTTTATTGAAGTACAGAGCACTGGACTAGAAACTCACCACGCACAACTGGAAAACAAGGTAATTTACCATTACATGGGCATTATGAAATGAGGCTAGCTATGACTTGGCAATTAGAGAATGAATTGGCAAACTGCAGATGAGCTTAGAAGATGAACAATTTAGCTGGAAAACGTTTTAAGACTGCAGACATATTTTTGCTAGATCACCATTTTGAAATATCAAAGTAAGACCTTGGCAGAAATTAGCATAGGAAAGCTGAACTAGCCGTAATCGCGTGAGCTCAAATGACTGGGGACCAGTCCGCGAAAGGTCGCCATTTTTAAGCACCAGGACCAATTAGTAACGTTATCTACACTATATTAATATTTTTGTGGGACAATGTGAGATAAGACATCTGTCAAATTTAATATATTTTTGTAGTTATTAAAATTATTTTACTAATCATAAGGTTTGAATTACTGGCCACTGATGAGGACAAACGCTTTGTTCCTCGACATAATGTGCATTGCATGTAGACAGTTTTGCCTTTAATTTCAAGTAATGAATGGCTGTATTTCCAATTTGAAAACGCAGTCTTGGGCTGACTGCTCGCCATCGCTGTGTCTTCTGATTGAAAGTGTGCGCAGTAGTACAGTAGACGGAGCCTACCTACGTATGTTGTCCAAATCTACTCTGATTGGCTTACTATGCCGTTGTCTCGCACCTCCCCGCCCCACACTAAAGCAGAGTAAAGAAAGGCTGAACGAGCAGCGTGCCAGATGAAAACAGCTTTAATAAAGTAACGCATAGCATTTTCTTGTAAGTAACGGGAATGGTGCTATAACGATGTAAAAAGTAATTAGTTAGATTACTCGTTACTAAAAAAAAATAACGCTGTTATTCCCATCACTGCTCGAGAGTAAGGGTGTACAATTCTGCTCCAAAATCGACCACGTTTAGGCTAAGGGAAAATTCTTTTGGTAGGCTAAGGTGGTGTTTACATTAGACCGTATCCGTCTCGTTTTCGTCGCGGATGCACGGCCCGTGCACATTAAAACGCCGGGAAACGACTCCACAGGCAGAACAACTTGAATCCGCCAGGGTCCACGTATTCAACCCAGTTCGTATCTGATCCGGTGCTGTGTAAACATTGAGGAATGAGGAAACACAGTGCTGAGCTCTAGCTGACGTCGTCATTGGACGACGTCACTGTGACATCCACCTTCCTGATTCGCTGGCGTTGGGATCACACACACAGCGGCTCAGTCCCGAATCACTGCTCGTGCGCTTCACTTGCGCACTCTGTGAGCTGCGCAGGGCCGGAGTGTGCACCCTCCAGAGGGCACTCGCTGTTCAGGGCGGAGTGATTTGGAGCGCAGGAGGAAGCGCTGAGCCGCACTGAGGTTTATTTACACATTTCAACTTATTTACCTCCTTCAGGCGCTTAAACTCAGTGAGAACATGAACATCACAGCCAGGTGTGTTTATCTGCTGGAGATGATGTTCGCTTGCCATCCTTCCACTTGCAAGTGGTGAGTGACTTGCGCATGCCCGATATGCACTGGGATCATGTGACGTGCCGTCTAATTAGTCATGTGATTAGCATATCCGTGTATTGGCGTTGCTGTGTGCACGCGAATCGTGTATTGGCGTTGCTGTGTGCACGCGAATCGTTTTAAAAACGTTAATCTGATGATCCGCTGATACGGTCTAATGTAAACACCACCCAAGTCTGCTCATCAACCTAAGTAGCTCGCCTCTGAAATGTTTTGTGATACTAAATACTTCTAATTATAATACTGATAGCCTACTTATATGTTCAGTCTGAAAGCAATAGTCCTTTGGAAAGTAAAATCAAAATCTTACCTCTGCTGCTATTCACAGTTTTAAAGGACACAGGCTTTTTTTTTTTTGGGGGGGGGGGGGGGGGGCTATTGCAGCCTATGGCTCGTTTCTGAAATGTTTTGTGATGCTAAATATATTCAAAATATGATACTGATAGGCTACGTTCAGTCCAGAAGACATACTCCTTCCTAACTAACACAGTTACGTTGTGGCAACGTTGTGAAGACGTACCACATTCGTACTGGCACTGTACCAGCAAAATGTCCCAAACACTTTATTTTGCGAGTCAGCAATGTCTTTCTGTGACTGAAAGTTACATGTATTCTGTTTTTAAATAATGTTTATGTAGCTGACGCCAAGGTCAATCTTATATAGCCAACACATCTTACTAGCCAGAGATCCCTTAAAGGCACAGGAGCCTATTTTTTGCTACCACACAGTGTAGCCTAGCTTACTACCAGGGGTGTCAAACTTACGGCCCGCGGGCCGGATCAGGCCCGCGAACAGGTTTAATCCGGCCCGCGAGATGATTTTTCAAAGTATAAAAATGAGCTGCAATTTTACAATAAAAGAAACTGCTGTTCTAAATGTGTCCACTGGGTGTCGCAATAGCAATTCTGTTAAGCAAGCAAACTGTTTGCCGCGCTGAGCGGTATGGACCCTTTTCACGTGACGTCACGACAAACGCGGCCGCCATTTTGGACATGTACTACCAGTAGTTTACCACAACCAGCATTGAGGAACGGCAGCAAAGAAAGTGTTTGTTTTCAGCAAGACTTCCATCATGCCACTATGTTGTTGTGCACCTGGATGTAGTAACCATCAACAAACAAGGCAAGGGTTATCATTTTATCGGATCCCGGTAGATGCTGACCGACGGAGAAGATGGATAGCGGCATACCAACGCTTGTGTAGTGACCACTTTGTTGGAGGCAGGGGTGATAGCGTTCCGGCGCGCTGCGCCGGATTTCCGGCGCGCCGTGGCTGGGGGAAAAAAAAAATAAAAAATCTAGTTCGCCCATTGTCCTGTGTTCGGAATTCGGAATTCCCTTTACTGTCTATCTGCGCATCTCAGAATGACACAGGACAATGGGCGAACTAGATTTTTTTTTTTTCCCCCAGCCACGGCGCGCCGGAAATCCGGCGCGGCGCCGGAACGCTATCACCCCTGTGGAGGTAAGACGAATAAAATTAGCCAGAAAAGGCATTACATTGCTGTTAACATTCCATTCTAGTTTACTGTAATTATGATCTGGCAGCTATTTACACCGGATCCAGTGTAAATAGCCGCCGGAGCCAACGTCCGAGGTTCCGGAGCGCGCGCGCGCTCGCGGCCCGGCCGGAGCCAGCGCGCGCTCGCTCGCGGCCCGGCCGGACGTTGGCTCCGGCAGCTATTTACACTGGATCCGGTGTAAATAGCTGCCAGATCATAATTACAGTAAACTAGTAAATACAGTTTTCTGCATCTCGCTCCTTTTTCTTTTATGTTTGTCGCCTTCCTCGCATTCAAACCGATTTGAGCCGAAGTCCACTACATGTCCAAAATGGCGGTTGCGTTTACGAAGATCACGTGACTGAAAAGGGTCCATAGCGCGGAAGTATAGCAAGGACAGCTAGCCCGGACAATAGCTGGTCATTGATTGCTAATGTTACACAGTCTTAGATTAAAATCAATTTACAAATAATTAATACTGAGCATTAATTGAAATTTTATTTAAAATTGAGGAAGAAACATGTCTCCTAACCTACTTGAGCCTTATTGAAGCATTTATTAACCCTCAAATATCAGTTATATGAAAATATATCAAAAATTCGAATTTGGTGAAAATTGATTTTTTAAACCCCTGTAGTTTAAAAATACTTGAGAGACACAGAACAAAAATTTGGAAATATAAAATATGGGTCTTGGGGATTACTGAAAAAATTTACAAGTTCCTAACTGCTATCCCACGTTGGATTTCTTGCTACTGAAAATGGCATGTTTTAGAAATCGGCGAATTTCAAAACCCTATTACAGACAAACTAGGAATAGTGGAGACTTGGTAAAACTGAAATTGGTAGATATTTCTGTGTAGATTTGAATAACATTCTTAGTTTAAGCATTACTGCCACAGGCAAGCTTCCAGAATGAGTTAAAAATGCAAAAAATGCAAATTTGTCTTTTTAATTTCCTTGTTAAAATCACCATCTAATATACAATGACCATTGAAATTCTAAGTTGAAGCTTGTAGTACAAGACATTGAGTCTCTCTGTGCAAAATTTTATGTTTCTATCTTGCATAATAAAGATTATATTGCACTTTGAAATATGTATGTTTTGAGCAAAATGCAAAAAAATCGAAAAATTCAAATGCCTGTATCTCTGAAACCGTTGGAGATAGGAAGCTCAAGTTTTGGGGATTAACTTCTTTTAATAGTACCTCTGAGCCCTCCAAATTTCATTGAAATCTGAGATGGTCAAGCATAACCTCTTGTTGATTTGGCATGGAATGACCCAGTGAAAAGTCCAAAAATCACATTTGCTGTCTGAACTTTCTCTCTGAATCTTGTCACGACACCTGCTTTTTTTCCCGATCATTGATGGCGCACCATCTGTAGCCAGGCTGACAGCGCGGGACCAGTCCACTCCGACCCTGTCCAGCGCTCCGACGAGGGCGGTGAAAATATCTCCTGCTGTTGTGGTATCTGTCATTGGCACCAGCTCCAAGAACTCCTCGGTGATGGTCAAAGTGTCATCAACTCCGCGGATTAATATGGCCAGTTGCGCAACATCTGTAATGTCCGTGCTTTCATCAATTGCAACTGAAAAAGCAATAAATGACTTCACTTTGCGCTTCATTTGGCTGTCCACATCCGCCGAAAGATCAGAAATCCTGTCTGAAACTGTGTTTCTTGTCAGACTGATATTTGCAAAAGCCTGACGCTTTTCAGGGCACACAATCTCTGCAGCCTTCAGCATGCACGTCTTCACAAATTCACCCTCACTGAATGGTTTTGAAGCCAGTGCAATTTCGTTAGCAATAAGATAGCTAGCTTTCACCGCAGCATCACTGATATCGCGGCTGTGAGTAAACACAGACTGCTGTTTCTTCAGACCCACCAACAATTCATTCACCTTCTCTCTTCTCTGTTGTCCTTGCAAGTGGTTGTATTTTTCGGCATGAAGAGTCTCATAGTGGCGCCGAAGGTTATATTCTTTCAGCACTAAAACGTCCTGTGAACACACCAAACACACAGGTTTCCCATTCACCTCCGTAAATAAATAGGACGATGACCATTTGTCTTGGAAAACTCTGCACTCTGTGTTGACTTTTCTCTTTTTTGATAAATGCATTTTGGGACAACAAGGGTGCCAAATTGCGTAATGTTCAAAGTAGTGGTTGCTCTCCACTGAAAATTGCCAAGTATAGCCACAAACAGAAAGCTGCATATGGCAAAGCAAAGCTGCAATGAGTAGAAGAAACTTTACGTTCTAAAATGAAATTTTATTAATTAATGAAATTTGCTCCAAACTATACTGAGAGAGTGTATTTAACTTACAATTTCTGTTGTATGTTAGTTTATGGCAGTCAGAATCTTTCTTTAGTCCAATTCCTATAGAACAGGGAGGAAGTTCAGCCATTTCTAGATGTCTAAGAACAAACTCATTTATACTGATCTCAAATTGAAAGCAACTACAATTAAATTCCCTAGTCAACTATTCAAAATATCCAATCCTTGCAAAGAAACACATTCAGTTAATAACATTGGTAAATTTTCTCAGTGCTCTGTATTACAATGTATTTAATATAATCCAAGCAATATAATGTTATCTGAACAAGTATGCAGTTTACAGACTCTAAAACTATAAGATATGAGCCACCTGTTCTAGTATCAAAGGTCACCTATTGTGCTGTGTTGATATTGATAAGGCTGGCTGTTGACTGGTACACAATAGCTGGTCACTGATTGCTAATGTTACACAGTCTTAGATTAAAATCAATTTACAAATAATTAATACTGAGCATTAATTGAAATTTTATTTAAAATTGAGGAAGAAACATGTCTCCTAACCTACTTGAGTCTTATTGAAGCATTTATTAACCCTCAGTTATATGAAAATATATCAAAAATTCGAATTTGGTGAAAATTGATTTTTTAAACCCCTGTAGTTTAAAAATACTTGAGAGACACAGAACAAAAATTTGGAAATATAAAATATGGGTCTTGGGGATTACTGAAAAAATTTACAAGTTCCTAACTGCTATCCCACGTTGGATTTCTTGCTACTGAAAATGGCATGTTTTAGAAATCGGCGAATTTCAAAACCCTATTACAGACAAACTAGGAATAGTGGAGACTTGGTAAAACTGAAATTGGTAGATATTTCTGTGTAGATTTGAATAACATTCTTAGTTTAAGCATTACTGCCACAGGCAAGCTTCCAGAATGAATTAAAAATGCAAAAAATGCAAATTTGTCTTTTTAATTTCCTTATAAAAATCACCATCTAATATACAATGACCATTGAAATTCTAAGTTGAAGCTTGTAGTACAAGACATTGAGTCTCTCTGTGCAAAATTTTATGTTTCTATCTTGTATAATAAAGATTATATTACACTTTGAAATATGTATGTTTTGAGCAAAATGCAAAAAAAATCGAAAAATTCAAATGCCTGTATCTCTGAAACCGTTGGAGATAGGAAGCTCAAATTTTGGGGATTAACTTCTTTTAATAGCATCTCTGAGCCCTCCAAATTTCATTGAAATCTGAGATGGTCAAGCATAAATTTGTCAGATATTTGTTGATTTGGCATGGAATGACCCCACTGTATTTTGCATCAGGAGGCATTGTGTTGCAAGTCATTAAAGATGGAAAACATGGAGGTAGTCGTCCGAACTGTTAATTCCATCTGATCCAGAGGCCTGAATCACCGTCAGTTTGACAGCCTTCTCAGAGAGAAAGACCACAACTACGGCCTGCCATACCACACCGAGGTAAGATGGTTAAGCCGAGGTGCTGTGCTGAGGAGGTTCTTTAATTTACGAGTGGAAATTGAACAGTTCATGGAAAAAAAGGGCAAACCAGTGTTAGAATTTCAGTCCACAGAATGGATACAGGACCTTGCATTTATGGTGGATGTTACAGAGCACCTGAATAACTTGAACAAAATGCTGCAAGGGCGCAACAAAGTTGTCACGCAGTATTATGACAGCATATGTGCGTTCAAGTTGAAGCTGTCATTGTGGGAGAGACAACTCGCGGGTGGTGATGCTGCGCACTTTCCTTGTCTGAAAGACGTGTGCGCGACCCAACATGCTGCAGACATGAAGCAGTTCAAAGATAAGATAACGGGACTATTGCGGGAATTTGAGCAACGCTTTCAGATTTTTGGTGAACTGGAGAAAGACTTCAAAGTTTTTTGCTCTCCATTCACCGTGAATGCCTCTGATCTGCCCATCAACATCCAACTTGAAATAATAGACTTGCAGTGTGACTCAGATTTGAAGGGCAAATTTGCCGCAGCTGGCTTGGACACATTTTATCAGTATCTCTTGCCAGGTTACCCCAACTTGACAGCCCTTGCTGCAAAAGTGTTATGCATGTTTGGAACCACATATCTTTGTGAGCAAGTTTTCTCCGTAATGAGCATCAGTAAAACAAAGCTGCATTCAAGGCTCATGCACAAGCACTTGAATGACATCCTGAAATTGGCGGTCACTCAGGATGTGACACCTGATATTGATGCATTTGTGAAAGCTAAAAGATGCCAGGTTTCAGGAGTAAAATATACAGTGGGTTGAATGCACTTAAAATGCTGCATGAGAAACACCCTGATATAGTTCTGTGAAAATGAATATCTTCTGTGGAGATTTAAAGAAAGTGAACAGTGTGTGATTTACTGTAATAATTCATAGTTCATAAGTTTGTTTTATTGAAATTGTTTATGCATTGCAAAGCTTTTATTTTTCTATCAATAAATAGTGTAGTCTACAAGGCAAGGAGGAACTCAACCCTCTTGAATAGTTTCAGTTTGTATGGTGTGGTGATTTAGCTCGGAATTAAGATGTGGAAATGACAAATGAGGTATTTGATACCTAGAAGAGTTGTTTGTTTTTGTTCAATCCCAGATAGTCTGTGACTGATGCCATGTACACACGTAGCCGGGTATTTTTAAAACCGAACATTTCCCCCCCTCCGTTTATAAAAATGTTTTATCCACACCACCTCGTCTTCGAAAAAAATCCCTTCCACACATAACCGAACATCTGCGTTTTCAATCACATTCATAAGCATTCCAAACCTGTAGATGGCATTCCTACCCCCTAATCACATCACCTGTGCTCTCGGAGCAGTAGTTGCGCTTCTAAAATTAAACATGTAAATAGCACCTGCACAATAATTAACGCTTTCAAGGCACTCCTCCGATCCATTACTCTTTAGCTAGCCGCACACTACGCCGATTTTCAGCGTACCGAGCCAACTGAAGTCGCGAGTCAGGCGTAAAGACTAGTTTTCGATGGTACCGACTCATCTCACAGCCGATTCGAAAAACTAATCGGGAGCCAGACTGATCGGCGAGAGTCGCTAGCAACAGCCAATCATATCTTTCGCATATAACACGTGACATCATTAAACACAATTTCTAGCGCGAGAAATACGTGTTGGTAGCACCTAATGCAGGTATATACTGTAATTCCATAGACTGAAGCTTTATCCATAGACACAGTGGGCTGGAAAGCCACTCTGCTCAAGTTGTGTGGCTGAATTCCAAATCGCTTTAACTCCCCTATATAAGTGCACTATTTAAGGTTGGGAATAATAGCTCATGCAGCCTAGATAGTGCGCTACATATTCCATGTTGTGTCATTTGTAATTCAGCCTGTAGCATCAAGTGTTGGATTTAACAGTAACTATATCCAATAGCCAATCACAAAGCTATTAAGTTGTCACGTGTCGCTTCAATCGCGACTGCACTCGTAAACAGTCGGGGGATATGTGCGTGCCCTGTCGGGAGTCGGCTCTGAAATGGGTCAGTTCAGTACCGCGTGGATCGCCGTGGTGTGCGGCTAGCTTAAGTCCATGCTTAATCTGGCTTCTGCAGTAAACAAAGGTCGCACGTTTGATGTCAGGGCAGATTTGTTGTCATTTTTTTGGCGCAGATTGTGACGTTCTAAAACGCAAAACTCCGGTTATCTCTGTCTACACGAAAAGGCATACACGGAGTTTTCAAAAATCTTCACTTTGCCCGGAGTTTTTTTAAATATTCGTTTTTGATGGGTTTTCATGTGGATGACAGGCCAAAACGTAGAAAAATATCTTCGATTTAGCAGATACCCGGCTACGTGTGGACGGGGTCTTAAAGTTGTATGCCTTTGTAGAAACACTGAGACAAAAGTTCCAGTCACTGAGGCATTGTGTTCTTGAAATTGCACCAATTTTGTCCTCAGAATTTTTAACTAATTTGAAGTGTTTTGTCACTGTGTTTTGTTTACTTGTGATGTGTACAGTTTGTGTACAATTTTCAGAATGTTCTTGTACTATTTTGAACCAAACTAAAAGAAAATCTGAAGTTGTCATTATTTTTAAGCTATTATGCCATGATTTTACCGGTCCGGCCCACGCGGGAATGGATTTTCCTCCATGTGGCCTCTGAGCAAAATGAGTTTGACACCCCTGTACTAGACCAAGCTGAATATACACACCTAATGCATATAAAACATGTATCAAACAATTAGATGCAATATGCATGTAGTTCTTTAAAACACACACACACACACACACACACACACACACACAATACAAAGGCTACTGATGTACAACAGCATAGCCTATCTGTTATGATATCACTAGACAAATTTAATTTGTGTTGTTGTAAAAACAATCCTCACAAATCTTTATTTTGCTTAACCAAACTCGTCTTAGCTATTTCATATGCAACTGATTGTCTTGATGTAAACTGGTAGTAGGCTACTTGTAGCATTAACCATTTGCAAATTACTTGTTTGCAAAGGCATTGCACTACCTACATGGATCCGACATACTTTCCATACATTGCATTCCACTCTGTCAAAACAGGGAAAGAAGGCCACACTATGTATTCCATTTATTCACAAACATGCATTTCGACATTCTGCCTTTGTCAATGTGTTCCACTCTGTCACCCACCGTGTCACATATATACACAAACATACACACGCCTCCCCAAACACACTCATGTTCCTGACTCACTGATTTGACATTCTCCCATGGCCTAATATTGCATTGTAATGTGCAGATCCTGTATCAGTAACTCCCCTCCCACAACATTCATAATAGATCATCATACAGATCAGTTTTGAAAAAAAAAAAAACATCTCTTTACACTGGGCTCACACTAGCCGCTCGCACGTCCACAAATTGCGAAGTTTTATTCCAATTTGCGAAAAGAAAATCATCTGTATTCGCATTTTATGCGAAAGTCATTTAAAGTTTAAGCAAAATCCATCAAACAATTGCGATTTCTCAAGATAAACAGTACCTTTCAGGGCCTGAATTTGGGTGCGGGATTGCGGGTATCGCGCATATATATATTTTTTAATTCCCGCACCTTTACCGATCCCAATGCGAGAGATTCCCGCACACATTACTGCATTGCCTGACAATGTCAATCTAATAATGGATCAGTGTGAATGCGCGACTACCTTCTGTTCTCAAGGTTACTTGAATTGAATCGTCCTTTTACTGACTGACCCCCCTCTCCCAGACACAGACAGCAGACACAGACAGTTCACACACACACAGATACAGCACGCGCACTCTTCCTCTCTCAGACTTTAGCTGTAAAACAAACCTGGACCGCTGGCTAAAACGTACAAGTGCAGTGGCAGAAGTTTCCCCTGCTAAGAGGAAAACTCCTGAATCCGATGGTGGTAATAGCAGTGTGAGTGATATCGTTGAGAATACACAGGACGAGACAGCTAACGTTAACGTCGACGTTACGAAGGGGATTAGATCAGAGCATGGCTATAAGAAAAAAAAGTATTTACAAGGAAAAGCAAAGGACACTGATGCTGACAAAAGGGATGACCACTAGGAGAAAGAGTAGGAAAGACTACATATGTACAAGAATCCTGCACTCAGCAAAGATGAATTGTTCAGTGTTGAGAACAATTTGATTTTTTTTTAATTAAAGATGGCATATGACACAGGAGACAGGGCTATATGGTATAAGAGAATCCTGAAAAGTCAACAAAGACTGTTGTCATGTTAACGTTCTATATGTGGACTGAAACAAAGTTTGTAAATTCATTCAGTGTTAAGAACAGTTTGATAGTGTTTTCTTATTTTAATTGTAGACATTAAAACAGAGGACAGGGATGATCAGATCAAACCTGAGAATAGAAAAATGATATAAAAGCTGATAAAAAAAAGATATAAAAATGTTATAAAAGGAAAAAGCAAAGGTCACTGATTAAAGAGATGGTCACTAAAAGAAGAGACAAATAACACAAACATAGTTAAGAGAATCCTGAAAAGTCAGCAGACTGGTTTAAGTTAGATTTTAAATTAGACTTGTCAATAAATTCATTGAGTGCTATTAAGAACAGACTGATTTTTTTTCTTTTTTTTATAATTAAACAAAGCAGTGACAAAGAATAGTGCATGAAGATGAGGAAGAAGCAGCTGTATAAAGCAACACTAAGGAGGTTGTAAAATTAGCTTAACTAAAAGGCACACAACCTTCTAAACTCTTCCTAGAGCCTTACTCGCACTGCTAGAAAAAGGCTATTGGTGTTTGATGGCATAATATAGTCAGTCAGCAATGTCATGCTGTAAAGGATCTCTTTCATTTTGTGGTGGTTTTCTACCCTCCACCCGAAACTGAACAGTCCATATCTTAGACGGCTGGTGGGAATGATACTTGCATTTATCCACCTGGCCTTTGTCTGACAATGCTATCCAAATTTGGAGATATCAAAATGAAGAGTCTACTAAAAAGGATACCTCAAATGGTGACAAAAGGTTACATACTGTAGAGATCTTCAATCTGAGTAGTGGCAGAAGGTAAGACCTAAACTATTTAAGCCCACAAGTAGCGTTCCCCACAAACTGTATAAATCCCCCCCCAAACTGTGTAAATCCCCCCCATTTGAGTCACTGAGGGGGGAATTCCCCCCCATTCTGAAAAATGAAATTCAGGCCCTGCCTTTCGTGTCCATCTTCGATGTTTTGATTTATAACCAACGCCCCCAAGTTTCGAAGCTTCTTACTGGTTGACCGCAAATTACGTCTTCCAATAGCATCGGACCTTACATATAAAATGATCAATTTCCGAGTTGCGCTAATAATGTCGGCAATTCTCGCTCATTAGTGAACAAGATTATAGCGAGGTTTGTTTAAAATAAATTATCCGACTTTACGTATGACAAAAACTTATCTAAAAAGTGAGAACATATTAGAATATTCTGTTAGCTTTCTCAGTTAGGGATAAAAACACGATATAACCATTCTAAAGACATATTTTCTGAATAATAACCCTGACAGAACTTTGGAAGAACTCACAGATGAACCAGGATATATCGATCAAGTGTACCTTGTTTTCAGAGCGTTTTGACGCACATGGTTCAAAGTTTTGACTGCAAGTGTTTCATTTGAGAAATTAATGGTGAATATCATTATATTTGGGTTATGAGATTAATTTATAAGAAACAACCATTGATTTTAACTCCCTGAGCTCCCTTCATCCTACCCATAAAGACACCCCCTCCCCCTAAACAAACACACACACACGGATCCCAATTACACACACACACACACACACACACACACGTCAGCATACTACAGAGGGTGACTAAGGGCTAAAAGGTGCATAGATAGCAAAGAATGCAAAGCACATCACACCAGATGTTAGATATAATTATAATTAAAAATATGGACTCCGTAAACCAGATTAAGCGGGTTAAATTAAACACACAATTTCATTACATATATACAGTTGATGAAATTATCAAAATAAGAGGATTCACCAACAAACTACAATAACTCATTTTTCAATATTATGTCAGTGCAAGAAACATTTAGAAGTATAACATATCTTGCTAAAAAATTACTTTGCTAAAAAGAAAATTGTTCTTTTAGCATTTCTTGCTAAGCAAAATTGCAAATTGCTAAAGAAAAATTTGAGTCTTTAGCACTTTTCGCTAAAACAATTTGGGTCCTAGAGTGAGCACAGTTACAGGTACTAACTTGCTGGTGTTGAAGCAAAGGTAAGTCACATACAGACAGGTAGGTTTTATTAAATTTTTTATTTATTTATTTATTTATTTATTTATTTTTTAGATATTTTTTACAGATTGCAGTTTGTATATTTTACTTTTTAAGTTGCATAATTAGACAGGAAGTGTCTAACCAAACCAAAATGCCTCGACGGAAATAAAAATCATATGCAAAAAGCAGCAATGGAAATTGCGGAAGGAGACAGAGATTTCACTGAGAGCCTCAATCAGCCAATCAGATTTGAGATTTTCACCATTCAGCAGAGGGAACCAATGTGTGGCGAATTCACTGATGTTTCTCATCCACCTCCATGAGACACAGGATATGGACAGAGAGAAGTTAGACGACATATTGAAAAAAGGCGACGAATTGTACTGCCAAACAAGACAAAACCTAGAGGCCAGGAAGATGTTTGTTTGTAAGCATTTAAATTTTGATGACATACCAAACATTGTTACATCAGGTGAAAAACACCACATCATTCTGAAAGACACCCCTATGAGTGGATATTTGCTCCAAGACGCACCTCAAGGCTTGGAAAATTATTTGAATCTTTCACAGAGACTTGGACAACTTGGAAGTGTGTTTTCACGGGCCTTGCTGATTGTTGGTGCTGTGTGCATTAGTGTTTATCAAGACAGCAATGGACTTTATGGATTTTATCCGCATTCTCGAAATGCAAATGGTTCAGCCGTGATGGTTACTTTTCAGGAGGTGATTGATCTGGCAAACCGACTTCTACTACTGTTCTGTACTTCATTGGAACTTGAAGCAGATCAACAGTATGATTTGCTACCAGTCTCCTTTCAGACATTGACAGATGAAGATCACACACTGGAGGTAAATGCATCAATAGACTGGTACCAAAATCCAGAACTGTGACACCCAAAGGCATTTTTGAGACAAAGTCGGCAAACAGTCTTATTTTGTCAATTTGGGTGTGCCGAATTCAAATCTGCAATATGCCGAGCTCTATCTGACCTCTGTTGACCTCTAGAGGTCATTGAACTTTGGGCCTGTAAACGTCTCAGCTGAACCCAGTTTCTCAGCTTTCTAAGGAATGAAATGTACTAAAATGATTAATGAAGTTAGCAAATGGCCTTGTTTGTTAAATGTTTGGGTGCTGAATTTATTTTTCATTTGTAAAACGACATATGACCTCTGATAACCTCAAGGTCATTAAACTTGGCCTATAGGCCTATGCATTTAACGGCATTTTTAAACTGACTTTACTCCCCCAAAAAGAATATGAACAGACAAAAAACAAATAGAAAGGAACAAATACAACATTAAATGCCAGTCCATGTACATGTGACTTACTTTTCACAATGAGAATGCCTAGGCGATCACCTTACATAACATTGTATTACATTTAGCGGTTATTGTTTATACAAAGCTACTGAGAAAAGGACAGATTCAGCAGCATACAAAATGTGGGGGCATACAGGGTATACAGGTTAATCAGGGTTAGTATACATGAGAGTTTTTTTCTTTGTTGTTTGTTTTTTGTAAAGGCTTTACCCCGTTTAAAACAAAACAAACAACAAAGAAAAAAAACTCTCATATATAAAACAAACTGACAAAAAAGTTGGTTTGTTCAGTTGGTCGCTGCTAAATCTTCTATGCACAGTTCTCTGGTGTCCTAAATTACACAAGCTCACCTGGCTAGTCTTCCAGGGCTTGCAGGCCTCAGGGCGACTGGTTAACACTGAACTCGTTGCACTTTACTGCACGAAGCGTGCCCCCGACAGGAGTGCAAAACTCCGGACCAGGATTACCCCTCAAAACAACAAACTAAAATAATAAACGAAAGAAACAAACAGTGCTCCGACGGAAGGGAAACCCAGCTGAAGCACCCTTTCTAACCAGAGACTGATGCTAGCTGCACAACCAACAGAAGCTCACCTGAATGCACGCGAGGCTATGGTCCCGTTTCATCACCTGTTTACAGGCTCCCAGACAAGGCCCCAATTATGTTACGACATGGGCTCGTTCACACACCACAACATAAGAAGGGGGACGCAACACAAGGGTTTAAAGTTCAAACAAAAATATGTTTATTAACCAATACAAAATATAACAACTCAAAAGTGTCTAGGGTATGAATGTAGTGATGGTCTTGCCTGAGTGGATGTGTGTTTGTGTCAGTATATGGTAAATGTTGAGGCAAAGAAAAAGAAAGGGGGGAGAAAAAGAGCAAAAAGCAAAGAAAACAGGAGGACAACAAAGATTGCCCACACAAAGAATAAAAGTGCCTATCAGAGAGGGAGAGAGACCCCACCTTATAGGCCGTACCACCTACACAGGTGTACTTAATGATCTAGCCCAGGGGTGTCAAACATACGGCCTGCGGGCCAGATTCGGCCTGCTAGATGGTTTAATCCGGCCCCAGACTTGTAGAGAAAAAATTTCTAAGGATGTCAAAAAAAAAAAAAAAGGAAATCTCTAGCCCACTCCCGTGACGACTTATGAATTTTTAAAGAAATAACCGAAATGCTCAATTCAGCCGCTAGGGGCAGCCAAAAAAGCAGCACTGACATAAGAGATCAGGAAATAAACAGCACATTTTAGCAACGTGCCCAGATATGCTGTCTGATTCCATGAATGGCAGTCTTGCCTCACCACTATTAAGTTGCTATCAAAATTATCAAGAGTGATACCCCCATTACCAAAATGTCTTTGTCAAAAAGAAGTTGACATAGAGTGCAGAGTTTTCCAGGAAAAATGGACTGAGTTATTTATTCACAGAGGTGAATACAAAACCAGTGTGCTTGGCATGTAATCAACAGGTTGCAGTGCTCAAAGAATATAATATTCAGAGCCTCTATGAGACTCATCATAAAGAAAAATTTCACAATTTGCATGGACAATTAAGAAAAGAGAAGATAAACGAATTGTTAGCTGGTCTGAAGAAACAGCAGTCTGCATTTACTCGCAGCCATGAGGTCAGTGATGGAGCAGTGAAAGCTAGCTACCTTAATGCAAACAAGTTGGTGCAAGCATCCAAGCCATTTTCTGATGGTGAACTTGTGAAAAAATGCATGCTGAAGGCTGCAGAAGTTGTGTGCCCTGAAAAGCAATCTGCCTTTGCCAACATTAGTGTGGGGAGTTGGTTCAGGTTGTCAGATGTAAAAATGTATTCACTCAACTGTATAAAAATAAACCAGTTGTTTGAGAGTGAAATGCATTTTATTTCAAATCCATTGGCCTCTCTGTGAATAAATGTGTAATAATCTAGATCCCTTATGATCAGTGATTATGTAGGCTACAAATGTAGGCTGAAGCATAAAGCATAGCCTACTGAAAAAACAATGCTAAAGATTTGGAGTTGACAAAGGTTATTTTGCAATTATTTTACTGGTCCGGCCCACTTGAGATCAGATGGGCTGTATGTGGCCCCTGAACCAAAATGAGTTTGACACCCCTGATCTAGCCTAATCAGTCAGGCCCAGACCTACCCATGCACTGGCAGACTGGTGCCTGAAGGGGGCCCAAGGGGTTGTCACAATTGTGAAGGACTCGACCCATCAAAATGCCTCAGACCTTGAACAAATGAAACAGGTCATACAGGCATACTCCAAAAACCGAGAGGTCAGTGTGCAAGAGGCAGTCACTCGAGCTTGCAGCTTGAAACTCAAGTCGTGCTCATGCAATGTTATTTTCATACCAACGGATGACAATGCATTGAAAATGAGCCTACCAATGAATCGTCTGGAAACAAGAGATCCTGACTGACAACGTATGGATGACTGGATTGCCAGAAAAGTACAAAGCTAGACCTTCAACTGCTGAGTTTAAAGGGATGTGTATGGCAGACTTTGCATCCAACTACAGAGTCGTTTATGGAACACAGAAACAAGGCAAGAATGTCATACCGCTACAAAATGACATGGGATTCATTCAAAAGAGGACAAAAGGCAAAGCGACAGTGATCAGGTATGCACGCTTCTCAGAGCAGAAGGATCCTGAAAAGTATTACAGAACTCTACTGAAGGTTTTTGTCCCCTTCAAATCAGAAATTCAATTCAAGATCCCACCATTTAACTCTTACCAGGGTTTTTACAGCAATGCATGTATCAAGCTCCCTGGGTCAGAGTCAATGACACCTGTGTTCGAGATTGTGAAAGACAACAGGAAACGATTTGAAAAGGAATGTGATGCTGTGGAACGTGCCATCGAAGATTTTGCAGAGATGGGGCCCATTGAGGATGTATGGGCCAATTTTGCTCCAAACTCTGAGCTCATTAGAATTGAGGCTCTTTCAGAGCGCCGCCCAGGAGAGAGAATAGAGGATGAAGAGCAAGATGATGTCCCAGAATTCATCAGAAATTCAGATGGAGGAACAGCAGTGCCCCTTGTGGAATGCCCAGTGCTAAGCTCCAGAGAGCAGCGGCAGATGTATCAAAGCCTCAATCAGACACAAGCAGCAGTGTTTTACAAAATAAGAGAGACTGGGCTTTGAGACTTGTCAATGGACAAAACCCTGACCAGTTCTTTTATTTTGTTACTGGAGGAGCTGGCACTAGCAAATCTCACTTAATCAAATGCATCTACAATGAAATCACAGAGATCTTGAGAAGACTACGTGCTTTGCATGAAGATGACATATCAAGACCAACAGTACTGCTGACCTCTTTTACAGGAACTGCTGCATACATCATCTCAGGAAACACATTACAGTACATTCAATATTAAAACTGCCAAGGGTTCTGAACCCACCATACCAAGGATTGGGAAATTGTTTGGATGAAATAAGAATAGTTCTGTCACATCTGCAAGTCATTGTCATTGATGAAGTCTCTATGATTTCAAAAGAACTGTTCACATATATGGACCTAAGACTTCAGCAGATAAAAGGCGACAAAAAACCTTTCGGAGGGCTCTCCATCCTCTGTGTAGGGGACTTTTTTCAGCTGTCCCCAATCAGATCAAAACCACTGTGTGTTTTTGAAGAAAATACTGTGGACATTTGGAAAGACAACTTCCAGATAATCACTTTGACAGAAATCATGAGACAAAGAGAAGACACTGCATTTGCAGAGATGCTCAACAGACTTTGTGTGAAAAAGAAAAAGGAACCATTACTGGACTGTGACAGAACACTGCTGGCTTCACGCACTTTTGCCAAAAAGGAAGATTGCCCTTTTGATGTTTTACACATCTTTCCGTCAAACAAGGAAGTTGATGCACACAACAAGGAGGCCTTGTCTCTCCTGAGTCCCAGTATCCTCCATGTTGACGCAGAAGACTATGTAAAAGATCAACGAACGGGACGAATGATTAAGGAGACAACTCCTTGCCAAGGAGGAAAAGGACATCTACCTGACACACTGCTCCTGTCAGAAGGGGCACGCATCGTAATAAGAAACGTGGACACGTCAGATGGCTTGGTTAACAGGAACTTTGGAAAAATTTCAAAAAGATAGTCACTAAAGTGGACAGAAATGGCAAGTCGTACATAGATTTAATTGGACTAGAATTAGATAGCCCAACAGCTGGACTCAAGCGACGCAATCAAGCCCCTGACAACAATGACAATACTGTTTGCATTGTGGAAGAGCATGCTACTAAAAAAATATTTGGTGAGGAGGCAGTTCCCATTGAAATTAGCATACGCATCGACAACCCACAAGGTCCAAGGTGCAACATCATCAGCGGTGGTTTCTCTGAAGCGTGTTTTTGAAGCAGGCATGGCTTATGTCGCTCTCAGCAGAACCACGTCCTTGCAGGGCCTGCACATCATCAACTTTGATGAAAAGATGATCTACTGTAATGAAGTTTTGGATTCACTGAAAATCATGCCAAAAGCAGACATCGACAATGTTATGCCACTTCTTCAACATGCCAAAACTTCAGCCAGTGGAAGCCTTACTGTCATCCATCACAATGTAGAAGGCTTAGTCTGCCATATTGATGACATTAAGAAACACCACGAGATGTCTCTAGGAGGCATTTTGTGCTTCACTGAAACTCACTTGTTTGGATCAACTGTCCCTGAGGGAGTTCAACTTGATGGCTATAACATGTTCAGGAGGAACAGGCAAGTGTCCTACAGCACCTTTCCACAATTGGCAAGCCAAAAGGGTGGTGGTGTTGCAATATATGCAAAGAACCACATACATGCCCAGGCTTTGCAATATATGATGGGTGTCATCGATTTGGAATTCCTTGCTTTGAAAATCAGAGATCCAGTTCAAGCTGTAATAGCTGCTATGTACAGGCCACCAAATTACAACAAGATGGACTTCCTAAAAAACCTGAAGAATCTTTTGGAAGCTGTTGAGACTATGGACGTGGACCATGTGATTATCTGTGGAGATTTCAAGGAGGATCTCATGACATCAAACACAAAGCCTATTAATGAATATTTTGTGCTCCGAGGATATACACAACTAATACAGGGCAGGCTTTCGTCTAAACGGGGGAACAGGGGCGCTGCGCCCTCTTACTCTCGGCGTGCGCCCCCTTACCGACTCCGTGAAAACATCCCAGCAACACTACGTGACAATGTGTCTGATCATCAAATGCGTTATAATTGCTCCAAAAATATTCCAAATCATAGTAGATACACTGCCAGACGGTGCAAAAACAATCCGAATTGGCGTTTTCCAGACTGAGGCGCCATGTTGTTTAGTTGTTTACTTGTCACGGCTGCTCTCGCGAGATTTGACATGGGTTACATACAAGATCAGCTGACTTGTAGAGTGAGATTTCTCGAGACTGAATGACCTTTCACCCACCGGCGCGGGAGCTTTTGACAGAAGTAGTTCGCGAGTTGTTTTTGTTGACACTTGGGCATTTAAAGATGTCATCCCGCGCCACGAAGCGGAAGAAAGCCAAAGACTGTCCGGGGCAGAAGAAGATTACTTCTTTCTTTTTCAATGTTGACAGACAATTTGTTACAATTTCCCTCTCCGATAGCCTCAGAATGTCCCATTGGAGCATTTTTCAAAGGCTTTGCACGGCGGGGGGGACAACCGGCACCATCTCCCCCCCCCCCGCTTCGCTCCCTCGCCATGGTGAGCGCCCTCATACTAAATTTTTCTAGAAAAAACCCTGCAGGGAACAACAACTGAGAAGAATACAGAACTCGAGCTAATCTTCACCTCTCACCCACAAAAGTGCATATCATCAGGAGTACTCCATTCATATTACAGTTACCACAGACCAATGTATACTGTTTTTCAGAACTGATTTCAATGTGGATCTATGTCACTGTTCGCCTAGTCTCACCTCAAGGGGCGGTGTCTGGGTAGGGAAGCTAAACACGTAGCAACCCAGGCCCATCACTGTCAGGCTATGTATAGGCGAGCAGGTCTCACAGATCTGCTACTCGTCCTATGTTGGTGAGTTGACCCGCAACGGCGCCACCAACAAAGACTTCAACATCAATTTTAATCTATTGTTTGAACTAGATGCCTCACTGTTCACATATGTCTGCCTAGGCTCACCTCAAGGAGTGGTGTCTGGGTAGGGGAGCTAAACACGTAGCAACCCAGGCCCATCACTGTCGGAGTGGGTACAGCAGTCATCTTATGTTGCTGAGTTGACCTACAACGGCGCCAGCAATGAAGACTTCAACAGCAAGCTGCCTCAATAAAAAACTTAAGTCTCTTACAACAGCCACACGTCCTTATTACTGAATTGATAAACATAGTGCCAACACCAACAATAGCAAGCTGCCTCAAAGAAAACATCAGTCTCTTACAACAGCCACTCGTCCTATGTTGCTGAGTTGACCCACACGTAGCAACCCAAGCCCCTCACTGTCGGGGTGGGTACAACACTCATGGCTGCCTAGGCTCACCTTCAAGGGTGGTGTCTGGGTAGGGGAGCTAAACACGTAGCAACCCAGGGCCGTCACTGTCGGAGTGGGTACGGCAGTCATCTTATGTTGCTGAGTTGACCCACAACAGTGCCAGCAACAAAGACTTCAACAGCAAGCTGTCTCAATAAAAACTTAAGTCTCTTACAACAGCCACTCATCCTTATTACTGAATTGATAAACACAGTGCCAACACCCAGGGGCTTCAAAGTTTGGGAGAATAGCAGGGTACAAATAATTTACAGCAGGGTGCAAAATGGTAAAATGTCTGCCAGCGGCAGACATAATGCACGCAAAGCGTGGATGGGGGGTGGATGGATGGATGGATGGATGGATATAGAGAGAGATATGCAAGTACGAATTTTTCATGGGGCGGGATGGTTTGGAACAGGCCATCTAAAATTGGGATAACATTTACCCGGGACGGGTATTTGAGGCGGGTTGTCTAGCTTAAGCTTGATTAGCGTTCTTACGCACGCCAGTGTTTCCCACAGAAATTTTGGAGACTATGGGGGAGGCACGGGGGTTGTTTAAAATTGAGTGATATGTTAAATATTAAGTTATTACTGAAAAACTATTGATTAAAAAAACAGACACTGAGAAATGGTCCTATAAACAACTTTACCAATATAAAAGATTACCAGGACTACAAAAATGCAGAAAAATAGGCTTTACTTATCCAAATGCTCCTGTTGGTTCAAAAGTTAAAGTGCATAGAACCTCACAGCACAACATGAAGTTACCTTAAAATATAATATAAATGCCTCAGCTTTCATGTAAGAAAAAAAAAAACTATTAATACTAGTGCTGTGTGCAGGCAGTCTCTCCTGAAGACTAAATTAAACTAATAAAATAAATGGCTCAGGCTTCATAGAAGAAAAAAACAATTTGAACAGAATCTCACAGTATGATGCTGAAGCTGCCTAAACAATGGAAAATAAAATACCATTTTGGCAAAAACGTTGGCATCCATTAATTTCTTGTATTAAGTAAAAAAATATGTTGCCAGATACTGCTGACGTTTTACAGCCCAAAATATGTTCAAAACCCGCCAAAATGCACTTAAAACCGCCCAAATTGGGCAGGAAAACGCGCAATCTGGCAACACAGGCGGCAGTAATGGCTGCACTCGTGTCGAGGATGTAAACACAGTTGACGCGGCAACGGACATACATGACATAGTGGATGTAATTTACGTTCACAACTTTTTTTGCTGTCAGAAATATTTAATATTAAATTTTGTGACTCGACTGACAATAGCCGGCGGCATAACAAGCCATAGCCGGCGATTTGCCGCCGGTGACCGGCTACTTTTGAGACCGCTGAACACCAACAATAGCAAGCTGCCTCAAAGAAAACATCAGCCTCTTACAACAGCCACACGTCTTTATTACTGAATTGATAAACACAGTGCCAACACCAACAATAGCAAGCTGCCTCAAAGAAAACATCAGCCTCTTACAACAGCCACACGTCCTTATTACTGAATTGATAAACACAGTGCCAACACCAACAATAGCAAGCTGCCTCAAAGAAAACATCAGTCTCTTACAACAGCCACTCGTCCTATGTTACTGAGTTGACCCACAATGGCGCCGGCAACACAGACTTCAACAGCAAGCTGCCTCAATGGAAACATCAGTCTCTTACAACAGCCAGTCATCCTATGTTGCTAATGAAATGCCACAATTTTTGCGCGACACTGATCATGGAACGCCTTGTATGTATGTACTTGTGTAAGCATATGTAGCACTAAGTCAAGTATAGCGCATACAGTGCCTTGCAAAAGTATTCATACCCCTTGAACTTTTTCACATTTTTCCACCTTACAACCACGAAATTAAAAGTTTTTTATTGAGATTTTATGTGATAGACCAACACAGAGTAGCACATAATTGTGAAGTGAAATGAAAATGATAAATGGTCTTCAAAATTTTAAACAAATAAAAATCTGAAAAATGTGGTGTGCATTAGTATTCAGCCCCCTGTACTCTGATACCTCTAAATACAATCCAGTGCAATCAATTGCCTTCAGAAGTCATCTAATTAGTTAATAAAGTCCTACTGTGTTTAATTTACTCTCAGCATACGGTAATTACACTTGTTCTGTGAAGGCCTCAGTGGTTTGTTAGAGAACACTGAAGAACAAACAGCATCATGAAGACCAAAGAACTCACCAGACAGGTCAGGGATAAAGTTCTGGAGAAATTTAAAGCAGATATCCCATAACTGAGGCCAACTATGCCATCAAAAACATAAGCATGACATCATAATCAAGTAATGGTACTGACAATCCTTTGAAAGGATTATTCAGGCAGCACCCTACAGCAATGGTGGAACTTCATGATGGGGCCCCTGTGCAAGCGTTACAGTTACACATTGTCCCTACTCACATTGCCTTTCCAGATAAAGTGTTTGCATGTGCATGCTTCCACACCCTTAATATTTCATAAACATCTAGCCCTGTTTTTGCCATTACCACACCATGTATACCGACTTAACATGACCCAACACCATCATAAAAAAAGCAAAAAAAAAAAAACAAGTAGCAATTCATTCACACAGACACATAATAGCAATTACACCTTTTGGCGCTGAAACATTGATTTTACAGTAGCTGACATTTAAATGCAGCTACCATCAATTAACCATGGCTAAGAATACAATGATGCTAAGCTATCTAGTTATCCAATTTAATAAGAATACAAAATGATAGCTGCAATAACAACCAGACCTGTACAAGAAATGAGTCTTTGCAAAGAAAATGCTTGCATTAAAATATACTACATACAGTGAACGAACTTGTCAGCAAACCTATGTCGACCAATTTATGACATTTACCAAGTTCTACAAATTATTAAATTGTGTCCTGTCTCAACTGTAAGTTGCTTTGGATAAAAGCACCAGCCAAATGAGAGATGTAAATTTAAATTTGAAAATTACTGAATGTTGCAAAATTAGTGCAACAGCTCAAGAATGAGTGGTTCAATGTTTTTAGCATTTATTTGGAATTATCACTGTAAACAGTAGATGAACTGATTATATTTTTTAATTGATCCAAACAAGATCAAGGTCACAGCAAGGTCAAATATTTGACTTAGGTTTCATTCAATAGCTTCGTTCCCATTTGAAGTATATTTTAAGGGTTTTATTACAAGGACAAGAGTTGTGGCGACGGCATCTCCATCGATACTGTTGCCACTGGGTTGTACATGCTAGTTTTTAAGGAAAATTTTATTTATATTTATTTATATTATATTTTATATATGAGACACACACAACCCTCATACATATAATTATTAAAGGGCATATCACAGGTAAATTCAGGAGCAAGATCAATGTAATTCTCCTATTTTATATTAAACTTTGGTCAAATATCTGTAACATTCTGCTTTCTCTGCAATTTTTTTACCTTGCGCAATACCAGAAAAATTCTTTTGAAATCAAGCCATTTGAGGCGAACTGGTCCGCCTCTGAAAAAACTTGCATTTGAATTTCCCGGGAAACACTGATTTTTGTGACGTCACGTGCGGGACGCCTCCCTCTGAATCCTATGTCAGCGCAGGCTTGTTTATGAGAAAACGACATGGTGGTTTTCTGCAAGTTTCTTCAACTTTATCACGTAATTATTAAAATGGTTAACAGATGTATCGTAGGAGGGTGCAGCAACACCAATCATGATGGGATTAGTACTCATCGTTTTCCAAAAGACCGGACAAGGAGAGAGAAATGGGAGCGCTTGGTCTACACAGGCTGTGCACTTAAACCGTGCAGAGCTCGCGCAGCCTGCTGGCACTTCTGCAGGTAACGTCACAATTCTGGCTCCAGACTCCCTTGGGATTTTTCCAGACGCATTTTGTTTTTTTGTTTTTTTCTGCTGTAGACAGATGGCCTTGTGCAAAATTACCCTTCTGGATGAGTGTGTAAAGAGACATACTTTCATATTTAAAAAAAATTAAATTGGTCCAGAATATGCCATTTAATTGCTATAAATTGTTTTATTATGTGGCATAAATGCTGTATTTTTCATCCAAGCAATATCTCTGTATATATAATTTATAGACTGTTTTTTCTCTCTGTGGATATTGTTTAGAGTAGCTGGCATTTTGAACCTATCCTTACCTAATGCAGTTTTGAGGATCATTTTCACAGTCAATGTCACAGCGGAATCGTTCCCATGCCAGCCAGCCCATGGGTGGGGTCCTCATCAACCCATTGTCCAGAGCCTGGGTGACTGTGGAGAATGCCAGCAATAAACTAACCACTGTGTGCTGCATACCTGAAAGAAAACACCAAATAAAAATCAGATGGCAGAAAGGAAATTAATGGGTAGCAAAAGGGCTTTACTTACACAAAATAAACATACACTGGTCAACACCTAGACGTGGTTTAAATCACAACTCACTAATAATAAACATAATTTCTGTCACAGTCATTCAACAACTTCATGCATCTCAGTTCAGAATATTTCTTAGATACAATGCTCATGTCTTATATAAATTCATTATATGGTCAAAGGTTTGTAGATGCCTGACCATCACATCCATATGCGGTTCTTCACCAAACTCTTGCCACAAAGTTGGAAGCACAAAATTGTATTGAATGTCTTTGTATGCTATAGCATTACAATTTCCCTTCACTGGAACTAAGAGGCCCAAACCTGTTGCAACATGACAATGCCCCTGTGCACAAAATGAGCTCCATGAAGATATGGTTTGCCAAGGTTAGATTGGAAGAACCCGAATGTCCTGTACAGAGCCCACACCTCAACCCAACTGAACACTTTTGGGATCAACTGGAACACCCACTACACCCCAGACCTCCTCATCCAACATCAGTACCTGATCTCACTAATGCTCTTGTGGGTGAATGATCACAAATCACCATAGCCACACCTCAAAATCTAGTGGCAAGCCTTCCCAGAAGAATGGAGGTTATTATAACAGCAAAGAAGGGACTGCACCTGGAATGGGATGTTCAACAAGCACATGCCTTGACAGTGTGGTTGACAGATATATATATATATATATATTTTTTTTTTTTTTTTTGATCATATAATTGTATTTATCAATCTTCAGTGCAGGGGCATGATAATTATTTTAGCTAGCAGTACTTTTTAACTGTTAATCCTTAACTAATTTATAGGACAGTCCCAGTGTTGCTGGATCCTTAACTCATTCCCTACGGCAAGCCGCTGACAGCGGCTCGGCGAATTTTCCCATTCCCTACGGAAAGCCAGTACTATCGGCTTTGGTGACGTCATACGGAATTCCCTTGGAAACCCCCATAATAAAGCAGTACACGTGAATTTGACCAATCAGAGCTGTAGAGGACTGCACATAGACCTCATTTGGATATTATAATTAGCAGGAAACCCGCGTAGGGAAGGTTTATTATAGCAGGGATAGACTGCTATAATATTATTATAGTATTATAATATAATATTATGACTGATGCTTGTGAAACCTACCTACTTCAGAATTATACAAAAATAATTCCATATTTAGAAAGGATAGATTTCAAGGACTCGGTAAATGTATACTTTTCTACCTCTAAAATAATTTGTTATGGAGATAGAGACATTTAACTGAATCTATTAAATTCGTGATTTTCACAAAAAGTATTCCATCAAAACGTGACTGAAAAAAATTGAAGTATTTCGTAAGGAATGAGTTAACAAAAAATAAAACATGGTATGGGATGGCTCATATGACCTTGTGCAGTATTTGATATGATGACAATTATAAGACTCTTTTGTAAACATGCAAATTTGCTGAAATAAACTAGTTGGTTATTGCTGTGTCAGCAATAGTGGGGAATAATATCTTAGTCCTACTGTGACAAAGGAAGCTGTATCGCATGATTAGACACCTTGTGACTCCTCACCTGATGACTCCAGACATGCCAAAAACATACTGTATCTACATAACTGAAATGTACACGAAGGCAGGGCCTTCCCAAGCAAATAGCTATTTAAACAAATGAGAGGAGCTTTGGGAAGACTAAGACATTTTTTTCACAGCAGTGAGAAATGAGATTTTACTTGGTTTATTATTCCATTGGATTGATTAGGCTTACCACTATCCATTCTAAAGATGTTATCTTCTTGCAGGATTATCATGTGATTTATATGGGTTAGGTCTTGCAAAGTGTTAAGAGTGGGACACTTTTTTCAGTTTCAGGCACATTTTACAGATATACAATTCTGAGCAAAAGTCTTAGGTACTGAAAAAAAAAGCTGTTGAGCAAAGTTGCCTTAAAAAATAATGAAATGTTCTGCATTAAAAAAAAATACTATAAAGAGCAGTAAACAGTAAGAAATGAAATGGTCAATATTTGCTGTGATGGTCATTTGCTTTAAAAAAGTAGAGGGCACTCTGTAGAATGCATACCTCCAGCAAGCTACATAGTAGATGTTTGCTGTGTTTACAAACATATCCAGATTTGCATCAAAATCTAATCAATTGTTCCTTAGCCCATGGCTCCCCTTTCCTCAAAATTTAATAAAAATTAATTCACTATTTTGGCGGCACGGTGGTGTAGTGGTTAGCGCTGTCGCCTCACAGCAAGAAGGTCCTGGGTTCGAGCCCCGGGGCCGGCGAGGGCCTTTCTGTGTGGAGTTTGCATGTTCTCCCCGTGTCCGCGTGGGTTTCCTCCGGGTGCTCCGGTTTCCCCCACAGTCCAAAGACATGCAGGTTAGGTTAACTGGTGACTCTAAATTGACCGTAGGTGTGAGTGTGAATGGTTGTCTGTGTCTATGTGTCAGCCCTGTGATGACCTGGCGACTTGTCCAGGGTGTACCCCGCCTTTCGCCCGTAGTCAGCTGGGATAGGCTCCAGCTTGCCTGCGACCCTGTAGAAGGATAAAGCGGCTAGAGATAATGTGATGTGATGTGTGTAATTCACTATTTTTTGAGTCGCATTGGGAAAAGACAAACAAACGGAGGCGAAAACATAACCTCCTCCAACAAAGCTGGTGGACGTAAAAATAGTACATTACATTACAGGCATTTTGCAGATGCTCTTATCCAGAGCGACGTACAACATACCCAGAGCAGCCTGGGGAGCAGTTGGTGGTTAGGTGACTTGCTCAAGGGCATGTCAGCCATTCCTGCTGGTCCAAGAAATCAAACTGGTGACCGTCTGGTCCCAAAGCTGCTTCTTTACCCACTGGGTCATGGCTTCCCTCCATAGTAGTCTCAGGTACAATCTCAGTCATGTGTGCAGTTTTGTAAAGAAATGAGCTGTAGGTTTTATTGAACAGCTGACAGAACCTGTCACAGTTCTTCTGGAGACTTTGACTGTCATACTTCCTTCTTATTTTTGCAGCAAAACCCAATAGCCTTCACTGATTGATTGTTTTTGGTTTTTTGTCTGAAAAGTGCTCTCTTATGTAATACACTGATTTCTTTATTGACATAAAAACATTATTCTTTAACATTTAATTTTGTGTTAGAAAACTAATGTTTGGAAATCTGATTTTTTAACTGACTTGATAATGTAGAAGTTATCGAATAAAAATCTCCAATTAAGTTTGTTCAGGGGGGGGGGGGGGGGGGGGGTCCAAGACTTTTGCACAGTACTGCATGCACGAACAGTGCTCAAGATGTTTACAGATGATGAGTAACACTAAAAGTTTCTCTTCTATGTTTTGCTTGCAGCGATGACTGTCAAAACAGTTTAAACTCAAAATGTAACATCCCCTCTCAGTTACAGGTTGTAATTACAATATCTCAGGATTGCAATCAATTAATTGACTGATTTTTACATTTGTTTATGTTGCACTCATTGTAGTAAGGCTGCACAATAAATCAATCATTGCAATATTGAACTTTTATATCACATAATAAAGGCTATAAATGTAATGCATCCCTCTAACAAACCACTGAAAATGTTACTGAGCCTCCAAAACACCTTCAGCTACCTTCATTTACACACGTTCGGCAGGTGAAGGCATCACAGTCGAATTAACTAATGTTTACTGATGAAATACAGTATCTAGCCATGTAATGTTGGAAAATCTATGTTTTAATATATTGCTAAGCATACTGCATCTATTATATGTAGCAAGAACAGAATAAAATTTAGTGTTTTCTGGGGCTGTTGAATTATTTTCACACCTGAATGAGGAGATGAAGTACCATGGAGTAGAAACGGAAGTGACCTTTGTTCAGCTAAAGACTGATTTTATGTGGACTATGTACAGAATTAGTCTTGCTATTATTCGGTAAAAATGAGCTAGAAATTAGAAATCACTCAGTAATTTCATTCAAACCCGGTACATTTTCCTGTGGAGTCGCTACTCACCGAATCCGACGGAGAAATTCACAGAAATCCCCCTTTTTCCGGAAGCGAGGTTTCTGCAGCCCACACAGATTAATAGCTAAAGTTTTAAGTCTGGCGATACAGAAGCTTATCGCTTGCCTTATTCTCTAATTGTAACCTGCTGAAGTAGATATTCTGGCGCTAAAAAGCAGTTGCAGCAGAACAGTCATATGAGTGGTTTTGTTTGTCATGCGCTCCTACTGTCAGCTGACTTCAAGGGCTGTGTTTCAATTGCCCTCCCTACAGCGCCAAGTCCTATTGCTCAACACATCAGACGACATCTATTGGTCAAAGGTGTGTATTGCATAGTGAAAAATCAAAAGCAAAACCTTCTTGTTGCTGGGCAGAAGCGTGGAAGTTCCAGAAGGCGAATTTAGCTAGTAACCCTGATCTGCTTGGAGATCCTGACCTGTAATCTCTAAATGGGATGCCAGTCCATCAAAAGGCACCATGTAGACCAGAGAGAATATGCACAGGCTCTCCACACAGACACCGACTTCAAACCCATGAGCAACAATGGATTAAGAACTCAGAGCCATGGGCCAATGTATTGAACCGTGGAGCCCTCCACCAAACACCTCCTCCACAATGTCTTGAATCTATTAATATTGTATTTGTCAACGTATTTTGTATTTTTATGAAAATGTAGCCTATGTCGCTTACGTAATTTAGTAAATTGCAGCTAATGTAGTAATGTAATGTAAAAAGTAACGTAA
The DNA here is from genome assembly GCF_027579695.1 of Neoarius graeffei. Taxonomy (NCBI): domain Eukaryota; kingdom Metazoa; phylum Chordata; class Actinopteri; order Siluriformes; family Ariidae; genus Neoarius; species Neoarius graeffei. The sequence goes on along the minus strand of NC_083589.1, from coordinate 20,687,572 downwards.
AAAATGTAAACAGTAACGTAATGTAGTAAATCACAGCACTGTGATGTGACTGAAAAGGAACAGAAGATTCTATTCTAAACCCTAAAAAGGGGAGAAAATATAACACACATTATATTGACATGCACAAAATATTCCAGTTTTGCCCGTATTTTGAAAAAGATAATATGCCTACCAAGCTTCTTATTCTTTGTGTACAAGTGATGTCATGCTTATTTTCCAAACCGGAAGTCCACCATGTTAGATGATAACAATAACCAGGAACCAGCGCTTCACATGTGAGCTGCTGCAACGCTTTGTGATTTTCTTTTGTAGGTACATGTATGTACTATTGGTCTTAAGTGATTAATGTCATTAAATCATCTCATCTCATCTGTAGCCGCTTTATCCTGTTCTACAGGGTCGCAGGCAAGCTGGAGCCTATCCCAGCTGACTATGGGCGAAAGGCGGGGTACACCCTGGACAAGTCGCCAGGTCATCGCAGGGCTCTCATTAAATCTCATCTCATCTCATTATCTCTAGCCGCTTTATCCTGTTCTACAGGGTCGCAGGCAAGCTGGAGCCTATCCCAGCTGACTACGGGCGAAAGGCGGGGTACACCCTGGACAAGTCGCCAGGTCATCGCAGGGCTCTCATTAAATCAGTCTCATTAAATCATTAAATTGAATCAGTCTCATTGAATCATACCATTGAATCATTCTCATTGAATCAGTCTCATTAATAATACCATTAATTTTGGCGTTTAATAATAAATTACCAAACAGCTAAATGTATTACTTACCATATTACAAAGACAGCCAATAGCACTTATGCACACTTTCGAGTTCTTTGAAATTGTGTGACTTCAAAAATATCGGTACAACAACAGACACAGTTTAACAGAATAATTGGATTTATTATAACAATGATAAAAACAGTGATATAATAGCAGCTGAAATGGTGTGTGTGTGTGTGTGTGTGTGTGTGTGTGTGTGAGAGAGAGAGTGATTGAAATCTTATCTGAAGTGTGTGTGTGTGTGGAGAGTATGTGTGTGTGTGAGTTGGGGAATGGGTCACCATGTGTTTTTGAGGAGAACAAAGGATTAGCTGATTGCTAATGAGACAAAAGAATTAGCCCTGTTGGCTAACCCACTCCCTATAACATTACCAAATTCATCGAAATCTTGATGAGGTCAAAATATGTGTAATAAGGAAATTAAGGATGTTAGTAAGGAATAGAGAAGCATGCAACAGCCTATCTATTAAAGGTCCCATGGCATGAAATTTTCACTTTCTGAGGTTTTTTAACGTTAAAATGAGTCCCTCTGACCTTCTTAAGTCACCCCAGTGGCTAGAAATTTCATAATGTGTAAACCAAACTATGGCCAACATTTGAGAATGGCATGTCAAAACGGCGCATTGATAAACTCTTCCCTTTACTACGTCAGCAAGGGAGATGATCCCCACGCCCCCCCCTCTGGATTCCCACCCACTGTATGAATTGCCCACCCAGTTGAAGTGAGGAGACCATAGAGGACACAACAAGGCATCACCTAAGCAAGCGAAACATGGAAATTGCGCTGTACATGGATGTGACAACACAGAAAAGAGTCTGTTTTTACTGCCGACGGGAGAGCCCCTGAAGACGCAGTGGCTTAATTTTATTTACTTCAATAATACGCCGTCGAGTCTACCTAAGACAGTGTATGTTTGTCGGAAGCATTTTCCTGAAGAATGTTTCCACAACTTGGGACAGTACAGGGCAGGTTTTGCACATCAACTGTCACTGAAGCCTGGGTCCGTACCAAGCATCCCTGCCGCATCAGCCACAAACACCAAACAAGTAAGTGTATAACTGTTAAGTCGTTTTGCCGTGTTTTAAAATCGGTGCCACGTTAGCCTTGCAATGGCTACATTAGCTGTGCAGCTAACCGCTTCCTGCAGTTAGCCAGGTACTCTGCGCTACAAAACCAAAAAGCATGCAGCATGCTCTGTTAAACTGAGTTCAGTCTGGAAATTGACTGTAACTTATGAGCTTATGTTTTGCTGTGTTTTAAAATCGGTGCCACGTTAGCCTTGCAATGGCTACATTAGCTGTGCAGCTAACCGCTTCCTGCAGTTAGCCAGGTACTCTGCGCTACAAAACCAAAAAGCATGCAGCATGCTCTGTTATAATAGCCAATCAAAACAGTTTTTACAAAGACACCCACATTCTTTTTTTAAGTCACTCGTTCATTTTATTTGTTTGTTTGTTCAGTAAAAACCCAAACATTTGTTGAATTTATTTTATTTCCTCGCATCACACCTTAATGACGTCAGCGCGTGGTATTTTTCCCTTCGCGGTTTGTTCCTTCTCTCTCGCCATAGTAAGACACCCACATCCGCTTGTTCTGACCCACCGGAGGTAGCGTCACAGTGCTGTTAGCCAATCAGAGGTAACATGTTTACATGTCATGAATATTAATGATAAGACCCGCCCCCACCCTCTACCCTTCCCCACCTCCTGCTTCTCATTAGCAAAACAACGCACTGGGAAAAGCGCTGAAATGGGGCTTTCTCCCAGGAGGCTATATCTATGTGCCGAGGGTTCATTTCGAGAAAAGCTGCGGATATAACATCCGGAAAACTCCACGAGCCCCTTTAAAGCATCAACAAACCACCATGCCATGGGACCTTTAACAATTGAGAGAACATAGAACAATGTCAAACACAAAATTAAGTATGCACAATTTAAACAGTTCCTGAGTTTAAATTCACACTACTTCATAAAGCTAATTCCTAAGACTAGTCTTTTTGCCCAAAAAATGCCAGTCTTATTAGTATCTTGCTTATGTAAGATTATGGAGATGTTCCGAGACTTTTGGAGTCCACAGGAGCATGTGAGTCGATTCCGTGGAAACGCAGAGAATTTCTTGGTCCGACGCTTTGTCATTCGTGAAGAAAAGTCTCTGATCAAACAATGTGCACAGCGCTTTAGTCAGAAGGAATCCGGTCGCTTCTGACTTTTAATTAAACTGCTTTGGGTCGGCAGTCGTAACGTTACTTATAATGAACAAATCAAAACCGGTTGTACTCAATCTGAGTTAGATTGAGTGATTTTGGAAGTTTACCGTGGCCAATGATAAACCAAAACGCGCTGAAATCTTCTTTCTTGCCAGGCAGAAGTTGTGATTTTGGACGGTCCGGAGAGAGAGACTCTTTTTATGTCTGTTACCGCGTGCTTCCAGATCCAAAGAGACAGATGGAAGTGTGCTTGAATCACTTATAGCTTCCGGGAGGAAGTGACGTAGGTGATCCCGCCCAGGCGTGACGTAGGTCAACGCGGAAGTTGGCTGATGGGAAATGTAGTTTCTTAAAGGGACTGTGTGTTGTACCTACACTTTTGATTTAATTTCCTTTGAAGAAAGACAATGCCTACTTCGTGTGCGGTATATAATTGTGGTAATAATGTTTCAGAATTCTTCAGAATTCCCAAAATAATTTAAAAAACAGTGACAAAACAGATGAAGAACTGTCCAGATAACGCTGTGTACTGTGGTTCAAAAACATAAATCGTAAGGTATGTCTGTGAAGGTTCTCAGTCATCCAAGTCATCGTAATCCATAGGTGCTAAAGAACATCTTCAAGGATTTTAAGCAAATTCAGTTGTCTTCTTTAGCACCGACAGATAAATCGTATGGACTTAACTGAGGAAAAAGCTAATTACACCCACGTGTGTGGTGACCACTTTATATCTGGTAAGAGTTCATCGCAAATTAAAGCTATGTTTTCTGCTGATTAAATTGAACTTTTGAGCTTTAGTGTGAACATTCTGTTTCTCACCTTGTAGGAGCACTGGCAAACCTACACAATAAAACAAATCCAGATTGGGCATCAACACTCAAATTAGGACACGATAAGAGGAAGATGAAAACTCATCTTGCAGTATCAAGAAGAAGAAGAACTTTATTCATCACACTTAACCACAGTGAAATTCCTCCTTGCATTTAACCCATCTGAAGCAATGAACACACACACATGAGCAATGAGCACACACACATACCCAGAGCACTGGGCAGCCATGCTATAGCACCCGGGGAGCAGTTGGGGGTTAGGTGCCTCGCTCAAGGGCACCTCAGCCTAAGGCCGCCCCATGTTAACCTAACCACGTCTTTGAAGAAGCAACAGGATAAATGAAAGATCTGCCAAGAAAGCCAGATTAGAAGCAGCGCAAACCTTAGCAGGTTTGGATACACAAGGAGAACAATGTGGGTCAACTTTGCCAGGTGAGATATTAGCAATGCCGTTCCAGTAATCCAGTAACTTCATTTTACTTATGCACTTTTTGTTTTAAAGATGTACCAGAGTCAAATGAAACTGTGCCTGAAACCCTCCCAGCAGAGACGCACATGAAAGTGGTTGCCAGATGGAACTCACTGGGACACAAATATCTCAAATGGAGCAGTGCAATAGAGATATGACTTGTGAATTGGTGGAACTTAAGAAAAAATATTGGATGCTGATTTAACTTGATAAGATTGCCAAAGTATGCTGTGCCTTGTGTAATTTATCTCCATCAATTGTTCCTTTTGATTAGAGTGACTTTACTTGTCTATGGAAAGAAAATAATTAGCAAAAGATAGTACTACATGTTTAGTGATGCTTTTAGACTATGTTTGTGCTCTATTTTGTCAAAGATCTTTGTTGTTTGAAATATAAAGGTTTGTTGGATTAATAATATAAAACCAAGAATGAGACTGTCTGTTAGTGATGGTGTAGCTCACTCTGGCACCTTCTAGTCCAGAAGGAATTATCTAAATTGGGCCACCTTGCACAGTTCTACTCTCAAACAGTCCAGCTCAAATATTTGAGAGTAGAACTGTGCAAGGTAGCCCACTTTAGATTGTTCCTTTTGGACTAGACGGGGCTGGAGTGGGTAGAAGTTATATGCATCCTAGGTACCCCTACCTTCATGCCAGGAAGAATCAAAATTGTTGAAGAATTGAGGGAGAAGAAGCGATTTATGTGGAAACTGCTCATTATGGCTTAATTACTCCATATCTTCATTATTAATTGCAATTATGCAAATTTGGGTAGAAGCCATATGCACCCCAGGCAGACCTACATTCCTGCCAAAAAGAATAAAAAACAGTGAAGAATTGAGAGAGAAGAAGCAATTTGCGTGAAATGTGGATGATGCTAGACAGATGGTGGACGACAGACGGATGACAGAAAACACATGATGGCATACGCTCATCTGCCTGTTGGCTGGATGATCTAATAATTAGAATATCAAAATATGTTAATAAAATATATGACTTATGTACAGTGGTGCATGAAAGTTTGTGAACCCTTTAGAATTTTCTATATTTCTGCATAAATATGAACTAAAACATCATCAATTTTTCACACAAGTCCTAAAAGTAGATAGAGAGAACCCAGTTAGACAAATGAGACAAAAATATTACACTTGGTCATTTATTTATTGAGGGAAATGATCCAATATTACATATCTGTGAGTGGCAAAAGTATGTGAACCTCTAGGATTAGCAGTTAATTTGAAGCTGAAATTAGAGTCAGGTGTTTTCAATCAATGGGATGACAATCAGGTGTGAGTGGGCACCCTGTTTTATTTAAAGAACAGGGATCTATCAAAGTCTGATCTTCACAACACATTTGTGGAAGTGTATCATGTCATGAACAAAGGAGATTTCTGAGGACATCAGAAAAAGTGTTGTTGATGCTCATCAGGCTGGAAAAGGTTACAAAACCATCTCTAAAGAGTTTGGACTCCACCAATCCACAGTCAGACAGATTGTATACAAATGGAGGAAATTCAAGACCATTGTTACCCTCCCCAGGAGTGGTCAAATAACAAAGATCACTCCAAGAGCAAGGTGTGTAATAGTCAGCAAGGTCACAAAGGACCCCAGAGTAACTTCTAAGCAACTGAAGGCCTCTTTCACATTGGCTAATGTTAAAGTTCACGAGTCCACCATCAGGAGAACACTGAACAACAATGGTGTGCATGGCAGGGTTGCAAGGAGAAAGCCATTGCTCTCCAAAAAGAACATTGCTGCTCATCTGCAGTTTGCTAAAGATCACGTGGACAAGTCAGAAAGCTATTGGAAAAATGTTTTGTGGATGGATGAGACCAAAATAGAACTTTTTGGTTTAACTGAGTAGTGTTATGTATGGAGAAAGGAAAACCCTGCATTCCAGCATAAGAACCTTATCCCATCTGTGAAACATGGTGGTGGTAGTATCATGGTTTGGGCCTGTTTTGCTGCATCTGGGCCAGGACGACTTGCCATCATTGATGGAACAATGAATTCTGAATTATACTGTACCAGCAAATTCTAAAGGAAAATGTCAGGACATCTGTCCATGAACTGAATCTCAAGAGAAGGTGGGTCATGCAGCAAGACAATGACCCTAAGCACACAAGCCGTTCTACCAAAGAATGGTTAAAGAAGAATAAAGTTAATGTTTTGGAATGGCCAAGTCAAAGTCCTGACCTTAATCCAATCAAAATGTTGTGGAAGGACCTGAAGCGAGCAGTTCATGTGAGGAAACCCACCAACATCCCAGAGTTGAAGCTGTTCTGTACGGAAGAATGGGCTAAAATTCCTCCAAGCCGGTGTGCAGGACTGATCAACAGTTACTGGAAACGTTTAGTTGCAGTTATTGCTCCACAAGGGGGTCACACCAGAAACTGAAAGCAAATGTTCACATACTTTTGCCACTCACAGATATGTGATATTGGATCATTTTCCTCAATAAATAAATGACCAAGTATAATATTTTTGTCACATTTGTTTAACTGGGTTATCTTTATCTACTTTTAGGACTTATGTGAAAATCTGATTATGTTTTAGGTCATATTTATGCAGAAATTGTCATGCTCCACCCCAGACTTCCACTCTGGAGATGACTTATCTCCCAGGTCACCGCTAATCTGGATCCCAGACGGTAATTCCATCTTGCCTGCATTCACGTCCTGGTTTTCTCTGCTGTCTATAAAAACACCGACAGAGACTTTGTCAGAATGTCTCATCAATTTTTCTCGTCGTTTCTGTGCCCTTTATGCATCTTGTTTTTTTGCTCTCTAGCCTGCTTGTTCTTGTCATGGTTTTTGCACTAATCTTTTGTCTTTTTCATGTTTTTTGTGCTTGTGTTTTTTGTCCTTGCCTGCCTCATTTTTTGTCAAGTTTTTTGTCTCTTTTTTCCTGGACTATTTTTGCTATTTGTTTTTTTTTCCTATACTGTTTGTTTACCTTTTTGCCACGCCCTTTCCCTGGATTAAATCACATTATTTATTGGATTACTGTCTGTGTGTTCTGCTTCTGGATCCTAATCTCACCACACCCCTAACAGAAATATAGAAAATTCTAAAGGGTTCACAAACTTTCAAGCACCACTTTACATGTCCTTGCATTCTGGATTTATATATCATCCAACATGATGGTGGGTGCATATATCACACTGTTTTTGTCACGTGGTTGGACACAAAGAATATGGCTAATGAAAATGAATATTTCACTAATATTCCCATTTACATGCAACCATGCATACTCTGATTAATGTAAAATGCCCCCATGTTGGTTTGTGTCCAACACACAGAGCTGACCGTAAACAGGTGAGGGGTCGTGTGTCACAAACTGCCATCACATACCCACAGCAGTGGGCAGCCAGGGGAGCAGTTGGGTGCCTTGCTCAAGGGAACTTCAGCAATTCCTGCTGGTCCAGGGAATCAAACTAGCAACTTTTTTTTCTCTCAAAGCTGATTCTCTAACCTTTAGGTCATATATATTAGCATTATTAAGTATTTATTCTGTAGTATTTGGGCAACATGGTTCTTCAGTGGTTAGCACTGTCACCTCACAACAAGAAAGTTCTGGGTTCAAAACTTTTGTCTGATTGGGGCATTTCTGTGTGGCATTTGCATGTCCTCCATGTGCCTGAGTGGGTTTCTGGTTTCCTCTTATGGTCCAAAGGCATGTAGATTTGGTCAACTGCCCATAGGTGTGAATGTGAGTATGAATGGTTATTCTTCCCTGTGATAAATTGGCAATCTGCCCAGGGTGTACCCTGCCTCTTGCCTGAAATCAGCTAGGATTAGCTCAAATTCCCCAGCAACCCTAATGGATAGGCTGATGGCTGCCTTCTGTCTTGAGAGATAATGGCAAATGCCCTGGGTTAGGGCACACAGTGCCTGCTGTGGCTCAAAAGTCCTATCTGCGAACTGCATGTTTTGCTGCAATTTGCACAGGCGAAGCCATGCTGAGGTAGTACGCTCTGTGCACGCCGTCGGCTTCGTTCTTTCTTAGCTGCATGCAGTTCTTCTCTTTTCCTCTCACTGTTCTTGATACAGTTTCTCACTGTCTGCTTCCACTGCATGCAGTCTGCAGCTAGGGTCTCCCAGGAATTGCAGTCACTGTTACCTGCAGACAGGTCTTTCTTGCAGGCATCCCTGTATCTCAGCTTTGGTCTACCATGAGGCCTGGTTCCTCTTACAAGCTGGCCATAAAGCATGTCTTTCGGGATTCTACCATCCTGCATACGTCTGACATGCCCAAGCCAGCAGAGCCTTCTGTATTGCAGCATGGCATACATGCTTGTCATGCTGGCTATATCCAGAACAGCTTTGTTGGACACATGGTCCTTCCATGTCAGTCCAAGAATCCTTTGAGGGCAGCGTTGATGGAAGGTGTTCAGCCTCCATTCTTGGAGAGAATATAGTGTCCATGCTTCACTGCCATAAAGCAGTGTCCTTAGTGCATAAGCTTGATATACTTTCATTTTGGTCCTGATGGTGAGCTTATTATTATTATCCTAGATCCTCTTAAGAGTCGGGCCATTGTTGTAGCTGTTTTTCCAATTTGGATGTTAAGTTCAGCATCTAGGGATAGGTTGTTGAAAATAGTTGACCCCAGGCATGTGAATTTCTCTACTACATCCAAGATGTGATCACCAATATGGATGTTGGGCATATTACTGACGTCTTGGCCCAGGATGTTGGTCTTCTTTATACTGATTGAAAGACCAAACTCTTGACACGCATGCGCAAAGCAGTCAAGCATTCACTGTAGGTCAGCTTCACTGTGGACTGCTAGGGCAGTGTCATCAGCAAATAGCAGCTCCCTGATCAGTACTTGGCGCTGTTTAGTTTTCGCTCTGAGATGGGAGAGCTTAAAGAGGTTCCTGTTGCTCCTAGTGTGGATGTATATTCTGTCTTCTGAAAGTTTGAAAGCAGTGGATAATAGCAGTGAGAAGAATATGCCAAACAATGTGGGAGCAAGAATACAACCTTGTTTTACACCACTCTTGATTAGGAATGGGTTGAAGTATGAGGCATCATATTGTATGGCGCCTTTCGTATCATCATGGAAGGATTTGATGAAACTCAGCAGTTTCAGGGGACAAGCTATCATCTGTAGTATTGTGAAAAGACCTTTGCAGCTGACCAGGTCAAACGCTTTGGTCAGGTCGATGAAGGCAAGATAGAGGGGTTGTCATTGCTCCCGGCATTTCTCCTGAAGCTGCCTCAGGGAAAAGATCATGTTGATAGTGGATCTTCCTGCCCTAAATCCACATTGAGATTCTGGATATACTCGGTCTGCTAGTGACTGTAGCCTTTTCAATGCTTCCCAGGTGAAGGCCTTCCCAGTGATATTAAGAAGGAAGATTCCACCCTAATGGAACCCTAATGGATAAGTAGTTTGGATAATGAATGGTATTTGTTATTTTTAGATTTATTTACAGGAGTATTTCTTTATAGTGTCTGATTAATTTGGAAGCCCTCTTTCAACCAGGCCTTGGGCTGCAGCCCAGATTAGCCTGTGCATACGTCCAACCCTGCTCTCTGGCTATGCTTCTTGGAACCAAGGTGGCTTAGTTGCATTAAAACTAAACTCAACTTCTAACAGTTATAATAAGTAATAAAAGTTACTTTTCACATGAAAACATGAAATTAACTTAATCACTTTTTAATATTTGAGTACATTTAAAAGTAGCAATCTTGTTGAACTTTTAATTTAGGATTACTATTATTTAGTATTTAGTATTATCAATAACACTCAAGTAATGTATAATTACACCAAAATACAGTAATACGTAAATATAATAATGAAGTACAATTACTCAAGTATTTTCCACCCTTGTATTTGGCAGACCAATTCATCAAATTGACACAGAAATCATGTGCAACTACATGCACAACCATGCCAACCTGCTCTACTCCCTTCTGTGCCAAAACATACACAACATCCCACTTAGAAACAATCAATATTGTCAGAATCCAGGATCACAAAAGAACATTGTCAAGCTGTGAGATTTTTCATTCCACTTACTTTGTCAGGCAATGCCCCCATGTGGCAACTCATCTGTACATAAAAAGTCCCCTGAAAGTCTCCAAGAACAATGTGCTTCTGTTCTCCTGCCTGGTACAATGATGTAATAAACCTATCTTAATGGGCTATGGAGTGAAACTAAATCAATCACATTAAAACACTTGCTGTCTTTGCACCTGACCCCCACTCTTCATTTTGCAGGTTGTGAAGCCACAACATGGCTCTATGTGACCATTTGGCACAGGGTACAATGCGTCTTTTTTTTTTTTTTGTAACTGTAATCTTCTGTACTCTGTGGGGGCAAAATGCACTTGCATCCTCTTTTATTCAATCCAGTTCCAATTGTTTTCAACTCCTAAATTATAAACATACAGTAGATATAGGCATTTTCAAGCGTATACCTGATTTATTTATTTATTTATTTATTTAATTTATTTATTGCCTTTGCGTGGTTTATGGTCAACACTTTTTTGAATGACTAAAGGAATTTGGCTTATGTCAACACATACAGTGGTGCTTGAAAGTTTGTGAACCCTTTAGAATTTTCTATATTTCTGCATAAATATGACCTAAAACATCATCAGATTTTCACACAAGTCCTAAAAGTAGATAAAGAGAACCCAGTTAAACAAATGAGACAAAAATATTATATTTGGTCATTTATTTATTGAGGAAAATGATCCAATATCATATATCTGTGAGTGGCAAAAGTATGTGTTTTAACACCGGCTAACGTTAGCTCATAACAAAGGCTAACATAACCATCTCACATTCAGTGTAAGTAAGAGTCAAACTGTTATTAGGTTATTACCTGTCTCCTAGAACGTAATCACCATCCACTCAAAACCTATCGATCAACACAAACATATTGGATCTGCCGTTTTCTGATCCCAATGAAGTACCGTAAAGCCAGAAGCAGCAGCTGTACAAATGTGAAGTCATCCATTATTGTTGTTGTTGTTGCTGCTTCTTCTTCTCCATGTTGTTGTTGCTTCAATGTTCGCACCAAGGTTTATGCAAAAGCAGCGATGTAACTGATGTATACAGTGACATAATGACGTGGCTCCCCTTAGCACCCCAAGCTATGGAAAAGCAAACTGGTTCTCAGCTGGCTCGCAAGTTCAACGAGTTGTGAACCAGCACCAGCACTGGCCCCAAACCAGTCCTGGAACTGATTTGGTGGAAAAGGGGTAAATGTGGTGCATGGGTGAAACGGTCCAAAGTAGGGGACTGCCAGATGGGATGAAGCACAGTGGAGATGGTATGTGCCCTGGTGCCATCATGGTTGCTGTGAAGGCTCATCTGGAATCCTGAAATGGAATGGAGCTAATGGAGCTCTGGCATATCTCACCAGGGATCCATCACTAGTGGTGCAGCTTCCCACTAGCCCTCGTTGTCTTGCTCTCTTGCTTGCCACTTGGACAAGTGGAAGCGAAGTGGTGTGAGTGAGGATTGTGCACCTGCACTATCACTGTTCAAAACAAGTCTTGTGCAGGCTTATGTTCTCCTCCTCAACCTAATCCTCATGTATTCTTTCCCATCTCCAAGCCCTACGGCAATGGAATACATGCAGTGAGAACAGCTGTGGATGACAGTGGAAGTTCTCAGTATGGAACCTGCACATAGATGGTGCCGGTGTGATGGCCATTCCATGACACAACTGGGGCAAGTGCCCAGTCCATGTCCTGCCAGCATGTCTGGGCAGCCTTATTCAAGGATAGCACTGCCTACCCCAATCTGGGGAAGGAACAATAAAAGATGTCCTAAAGAAAGCTTGTCCCACTTACCTTGTCCAGAATACTGCATCCCATTCCTGTGGTCAGATAATTTCAGAAACTATCAAACCACTCAAAACAGCTTCAAAACCTACACCGAAATCTCTCATTCTCACCTTCTGAAATATTTGGACACTCATGGACACTACCAATATTGACAGACCTCCTCGAAGAACAGAACTCATAGCCTCTGAGCTCCAACGGTACATAGTCAACACCTGCGTGCTCAGCGAAACTCGTCTTGCCAATGAAGGCTCCATCACCAAAGCACAAGCAGGATACACCTTCTTTTGGAAAGGTCTATCCCTAACAGAGCAGTGGATCCATGGTGTTGGTCTTGCTATCCAGGATGAATTCCTCCCCAAGATATCGGAGTCTCCCATTGGCATCAGCTTGCACTTGATGACCCTTCTCATCCCATTGGCAAAGGGATCCCACATGACCATCATCAGTGCATATGCACCTACCCTGGTCTCTGAGGAAGAAACGAAGGATGCCTTCTATGTTTCCCTGGACAAAACAATCTGCAATATTCCCATGGCTGACAAGATTGCCCTATTTGGTGACTTCAGTGCTTGAATAGGGAGGAACCCCACTGTATGGAATGGAGTCATCAGAAAGCAAGGAACAGGGAACATGAATGTACATGGACTTCGCCTACTGTCCCTCTGTGCAGAGCATGTACTTTGTATCACAAACACAATTTTCCAACTGCCCAACAAATTGAAAGCCACATGGATGTGTCTGCACTCGAGAAACTGGCATCTCCTGGACTATGTCATTGTATGTTGTTGAGACATCCGAGATGTACAAATCACTCAGGCCATGCATGGAGCCAAATGTTGGACAGATCACAGACTTCTCTGCAGCATTCTTCAAGCTGTTCTCTGACCACCTGCAAGAAAGCAACCACTGAAACCACAACTCAGTGTTGCAGCACTTGGGAGTATTGACACCGGATGCGCCCTCAGGGAAAACATATGCAGAAAACTCAATAAACTCCCAACTGTGAATACAGATACAAAAACTCACCCTAACACTGAAGTACTTTGGAGCTCCTCAAAGTTCTTCAGAACTCCTCCAAGGAAGTCCTGGGATACTTGAGGAGGAAGAACCCTGACTGGTTTGATGAAAATGCAGAAGATATTTTTCCCTTGCTGAGGGCCAAGAATGTTACACTCCAAGCTTACTGGTGTAGGTATCATGCCGCCATCTTGTGTCAGAACTACAATTCCCAGGCAACTTCCGTGTGACCTACGGCACGCGTGGGCGGGATCATCTACGTCATCATACATGCACGCATAAAACAATGGGACAACGCTTCCATCTTTGTCTCTCACGGCTGGCTTCCGAAGAATCTGGACGTATAAAGAGGCGCGCTCTCCACCCAGAAAGACGTCTTCTTTCTTGCAAGATCCATCACTCAGCGCGATTTTCTTTCTTACCCTTGGCGAAGGTAAACTCTAGAGTCGCGCGATCTTTAAACTCAACCTGAGTTACAACCGGTTTACTTGCATTAGAAGTGACGTCACGACTGCAGCCCAGGCAGTTAAAAGTTAAGAAGCGATTGAATCCTTTTTAACTCAAAAGCGCTGTGCATCTTATTCTGATCAGAGACTTTTCCTCACGAACGCTGAGGTTCGGACCAAGAATCCTCTGCTTTCCACGGGAACCACCCAAGTGCTCCGCTGGACCCGAAAGTTTTCTCCACCTCCATCACGAGCGGCTCACGTGCTCCCACGGCGAGGCCCGAGACTACACCGGCGAATAGTTCTTCATATCTTGCTAAAGGCAGGATTAAGTAAGATTTTGGCATTTGGGCATAATTAGGATAGTCTTAGGAATTTGCTTTTATTTGAAATAGTGTGAATTTAAACCCAGGTTTATCTGTTACACTGTTAGACACGCAGCGTGTTGATTTATTTTGGTTCTGTGTTCTCTCAATTGTTTAATAGATAGGCTGCGCATGCTTCTCTTTTATTCTTACTAATATTATAATTTCATTATTATACATCTTGATGTCATTAAGATTTCAGTGGATTCAGTATGGTTATGAGCTAGTGGGTTAGCTACAGCTTCCCTTTTGTCTGCTTAGCAACACAAAGCTAATCAAGGCCTACCATGTGCTCAGCAGGCCATCAGGCCTGATAAACCACACCTCAGCTAGAAATCCACAAGCTAGCTTTTAGTTAGCTACGGCTAATACCCTTGTCTTTAGCAACACGTGCTCAGTAGGCCTCACCAGGCCTAACAAACACACTTTAGCTAGGCCATAGGGCCTTTAGCAAACTCACACTAGCAACACAAGGCTAAGCACAGAGCTAATCCTTTGTTCTGTTTAGATAACATTCTTTTGTTTAGCTACCAACAAGCTAGGCCTCCACCACGTGTAGTTAGCTACACGAGGCTAAACACGTGGTTAAGTCCTACACACACACACACACACACACCTCACTGCTTGTATATATTGATTTATTATTTTTATCTTTTTATCTTTGTATAATAAATTCATTTATTAAACAAACTGTTTATTTGTGAACAATATCTGAAGTCCCCAATCTTCTCAAAGAATTCAAAAAGGGTGCAAATGTTATATAATATGGTAAGTGATCTTAATAATTTGGAAATGTACCATAATTTAGCTGTTTGGTAATTTATTATTAAGCACCAGGATTAATGGTATGATTCACTAAATGATTCATTGAACGATTCACCAAATGATTCACTAAACGATTCATTGAATGATTCACTGAATGAGACTGATTCTATGGTATGATTCACTTCAAGTGAGTCAAAGTAAATGATTCAATGGGATTGATTCATTTTAATTATTAACCTTCAAAATTTAATGAGACTGATTTAACGAGATTGATCACTTAATTTCAATAATTAACTGATTGCACCCACACTGGGCACATCCGGTGTCCATGGCTGTCCTCAAAAAAATGGAAGAAAGGGAGGACTACTACTCAGTGCAGACATTGTGAGATCCAAAATGAATGGTGGATCAACAAAACTCAAGAAATCCAGTGTTTTGCTGATGAAAACAAGTCCCATGAATTATTTAATGCCATTAAAGGCATCTATGGCCCTTTTTGAAGTATGGTGGTCCCAGTCCACTCTGCAGATGGCAACACTCCTCAAAGACAAGCAAAAAATAATCAATTGCTGGGCAGAGCACTTTCAGGAACCCCTGAACAGAGTCAGCCCATCTGACCCCACAGTCCTTGAGGAACTCCCCACATTCATTCCCCTTGGTTCCAGAACTTGACAAATGTCCCACCCTTGATGAAGTCCAACATGCAGCCCAAGCCTTCAAGAACAAGAAAGCCCCTGGCGGAGACGCAATTCCCAGAGAAGTGTCCAAATATGGAGGCTTGTACTTCCTTTTGAAACTCACCAATTACTTTTCCATCTGTTGGAATCAGGGCCCCATCCCTGACTCATGGAAGCATGCCATAGTCACCATCTACAAGAAAATAGGGGATCACTCTACATGTCGCAACAGTCACAGCATCTCACTACTGGATGTTGCTGGCAAGATACTTGCCCATGTTATGCTCCACCGACTCATCTGCTGTCATGAGCCAGCCAGGAATATCTAGGTCCTGATCCGGTCTTTTACTTCACTCCCTGGTTTTCCCTGAGCCTTCCCTGTGGTGCAGCCAGCACACCTGTCTCTCATCAGGTCATCCACGGCTCTATATTATACCACTTGGAGAGTCTTTGCCTCAGGTTACATTATTTCGCCTTTTTTCCCCCAGCTTTGCTTTGGACTCTGTTATTTTGCTACTTTGCTGTGTGCTGTGGCATTACTCCACTCTTCCTCTTGGATTACTTTTGCCTCTTGTTTTTTGGGGCTGTGAACACATTCCTTCCACCATAGGAGTGCTCTGGACTCTTAACTTTTGTTTTTGTGCTGTGAGCTCTTTTCCTGCTGCGGGGCTGCGTTCTGGACTTGGTGACATTTTTTCTGCTTCCACACTCATTGGGGACTTCTACTCTTCCTGTTTCCCCTAATACTCCGTTCCAGATTTTTTTTTCCTGGTGGCTGCTCCCCTCCTCCAGTGTGTCACATTCAAGATTAAAGACCTTTTTTCTTCACTCCTGTGCACGTGAGTCTGCTTTTTGGGTCTAGCCAGCACCTATAGCCATTTTGCTCATGACAGAACAATCCCACCAAGGGAATGGACCCAGCAAACTTGGATGCAGTCAGAGCAGCATTGACCAAACATGGCTCTATTTTGAGCTGCTATCACAGAGACATTGCAGAAACTCTCCTCTCAGATGGAGAGCCTTCAGAATTCTATCTTGAGTCAGCTGGTACCTGTGCCTGTTAGCTAACCCATTGCCCCTACAGTCATTCCAATGCTGCAACCCCCTGAAAGCCATGCATGTCTGCCCTGCAACCTTACGATGGGGATCCTGGGACCTCCCACTCATTGCTTTCCCGGTGCTCCTTGTCGATGGAACTCCAGGCCTCCACTTTCTTTTCTGAGAGCTCTAGAGTGGCCTATGTCATCATGCTTCAGACTGGAAGGACTCAGGAGTGGGGTTTAGCGTGCAGGGCCCCCCTGTTGTTCTAGCTACAAGGAATTCTCTGAAGAGATGCAGAAGGTTTTTGACTGCTTGTCCAAGGGCAAGGCAGCAGCTAGGTGACTAATGAGGATCAAGCAAGGCAGTTGGCCAGTTTACAACTATGCCATTGAGTTTCGTACCTTGGCTGCAACTGTGGACTGGAAGGCCAGTGCCCTGTATGATGCTTTTTTCATGGACTTAATAGGTCTATATTGGATGAGATCATCCCTCACGACCTCCACAAGACTCTGGAGGGCCTCATGGACATTGGTGGATACCCGGTTATGCCAACGAAACCTGAAAAGGAGCCTCAGGTTGGAACCCAAGGTTGCCGTTTCCTCGTCTGAGGCCGCTGCTTCCCCTGAACCAGAATCCATGCAGTTAGGCAAGACCCATGTCACCCCTAAAGAGAGAAGGCACTGCCATGAGACCAAGTCTTGCTTTTACTGTGGCAAACCTGGATATTTCATCTCTCATTGCCTGTTAAAAGGGCCTGCCCACCAGTAGCAGCAGGGATACAGGTGGCTGTATTGACACAGTTTTCCCTTGCTGAGAGGCTGTTGCTTCCCGCTAAGATCATCTTTCAGGGCAAGATGCACCCCTGTGCATTTTTCTCGCACCACTCGACTCCAGCTGAGCACAACTATAACATGGGTGATCGGGAACTGTTGGCCATCAAGTTGGTTCTGTAGGAGTGGAAAAATTAGAAATAAGATGGTGGCATGGCAGTAGCATGCAGCAGCCTTTCCAGATCCAAAACGGTGCTTTTTTGTGTCATTTTGTTCCTCTGCTTGACCCTGTACAGCACATGGACATCGGATCAACTGGTGTCTGTGTCTACCATCAGCAGACACTCCTTCAATACAGATACCATGCAGAAAACATAAAAGATGATCTGCTGGAGAAACTACGCGATTGCTGCCTGCTGTGAGAAACAGGCCTCCAGTCCTCAGCCTCGCCTGAGGCCGGTGACACAGGGAGGAGTCATCGGAAGCAGTGTGCAAGGAGATAGAAATGCAACAAATGTGGAGGTGTTCATGCTAGGCTAATAGCTAACCCTAGTCAGCTGGCTCTCCCATCCATTCTACTCCCTGGAAAATAAACTAGACTATATCCGACCCCAGCAGACTACCCAGTGTGAGTTTAGAGACTACTGTGTCCTTGTTTTCATGGAGACATGGCTCAGCGACAGAGTTCCAGACACCACCATTCAGCTGGATGGGCTAGCTTTGTTCCGAGCTGACAGAGATGCAGCTCTGTGTAGTAAGACTTGTGGAGGTGGTTTGTGTATTTACATCAACACAGAATGGTGCAAGAATTCAGTGCTAGTCTCCGGTTATTGCTCATCGCTAGTGGAGTTTGTGACCATTAGATGTAGACCATTTTATTTACCACAGGAATTCACTTCCACATTAATAACCAGAGTTTACATTCCCCCCAGCACTAATGCTAATGAAGCACTCTGTGTGCTGTATGGTGCTATCAGTGAACTGCAGAATGCACACCCAGTTGGACTGTTTATTGTTGCTGGAGATTTCAACCATGCGAATATCAGGTCACTGCTCCCTAAATTTCATCAGTATGTGGACTTTGCAATGAGACGGGCAAACACACTGGATCTTGTTTATACAAACATTCCTGGCACATACTGGGCAGAACTCTGCCCCCACTTTGGCTACTCAGACCACATCTCTGTTATGCTAATTCCAGCATACACACTGCTTGTCAGATGCTCCAAACCAGTTCTAAGGCAGGTGAAAACCTGGGTAGAAGGAGCAATCTCTGCTCTCCAGGACTGTTTTGAGAGAACTGATGGGGACATGTTTAGGAAGGCTGCAACCAATGGCAACTGCACTAACTTAGAGGAGTACACAGCATCAGTGACTAGCTACATGCACTGATGATGTTACGGTCTCTAAGACCATCACCACTCACCCCAACCAGAAACTGTGAATTACTGCAGAGGTGCATGCACAACAAGATCTGAGATGCTGCCTTCAGAGCAGGTGCCAGGGTGGTCCCTTAGGGATAACAGTTTGGCCCTCGTTACCCTTAGGTAACGAGGGCCAAACTGTCTTGGGCCATCAGAGCAGCAAAGCATGCATGTGCCCAGAGAATCCACAGCTACTTCCAGGACAGTGGTGACACACGGCGCATGTGGCAGGGCATCCAGGCCATCACAAACTACAGGACAACACCATCTGCCTGTGATGATGATGCCTCCCTTCCAGATCCACTGAACAGCTCCTATGCATGGTTTGAGGCACAGAACAGTGTGGCAGCAAGGAAGACCTCCTCCCAGTGACCAGGTGCTGTGTCTGACCACAGCCAATGTGAGGAAAACTCTACACAGACTCAACCTATGGAAGGCTGCTGGACCAGACAACATCCCTGGTAAAGTGCTCAGAGGATGTGCAGACCAGCTGGCAGATGTTCTCACTGACAGCTTCAACATCTCCCTGAGTAACACTATCATTCCAAAGTGCTTCAAGACCACTACCATTGCCCACATGCTGAAGAAGTCTTCAGTGTCCTGCCTCAATGACTACCATCCTGTTGCACTCATGCTATCATTATGAAGTGCTTTGAGAGGCTCGTCATGAGGCACATTAAGATCTTGCTGCCTCCCTCATTGGACCCCTTGCAGTTTGTGTATTGCCATAACCGGTCAACAGATGATGCCATAGCCACCACCCTTCATCTGGCCCTTAGCCACCTGGACAAGAAGGACACATACAGTGGGGCAAAAAAGTATTTAGTCAGTCACCAATTGTGCAAGTTCTCCCACTTAAAAAGATGAGAGAGGCCTGTAATTTTCATCATAGGTACACTTCAACTATGAGAGACAGAATGGGGGGAAAGAATCCAGAAAATCACATTGTCTGATTTTTAAAGAATTTATTTGCAAATTATGGTGGAAAATAAGTATTTGGTCAATAACAAAAGTTCATCTCAATACTTTGTTATATACCCTTTGTTGGCAATGACAGAGGTCAAACGTTTTCTGTAAGTCTTCACAAGGTTTTCACACACTGTTGCTGGTATTTTGGCCCATTCCTCCATGCAGATCTCCTCTAGAGCAGTGATGTTTTGGGGCTGTCGCTGGGCAACACGGACTTTCAACTCCCTCCAAAGATTTTCTATGGGGTTGAGATCTGGAGACTGGCTAGGCCACTCCAGGACCTTGAAATGCTTCTTACGAAGCCACTCCTTCATTGCCCGGGCGGTGTGTTTGGAATCATTGTCATGCTGAAAGACCCAGCCACATTTCATCTTCAATGCCCTTGCTGATGGAAGGAGGTTTTCACTCAAAATCTCATGATACATGGCCCCATTCATTCTTTCCTTTACACGGATCAGTCATCCTGGTCCCTTTGCAGAAAAATAGCCCCAAAGCATGATGTTTCCACCCCCATGCTTCACAGTAGGTATGGTGTTCTTTGGATGCAACTCAGTATTCTTTCTCCTCCAAACACGACAAGTTGAGTTTTTACCAAAAAGTTCTATTTTGGTTTCATCTGACCATGTGACATTCTCCCAGTCCTCTTCTGGATCATCCAAATGCTCTCTAGGAAACTTCAGACGGGCCTGGACCTGTACTGGCGTAAGCAGGGGGCACTGCAGGATTTGAGTCCCTGGTGGCGTAGTGTGTTACTGATGGTAGCCTTTGTTACTTTGGTCCCAGCTCTCTGCAGGTCATTCACTAGGTCCCCCCGTGTGGTTCTGGGATTTTTGCTCACCGTTCTTGTGATCATTTTGACCCCACGGGCTGAGATCTTGCATGGAGCCCCAGATCGAGGGAAATTATCAGTGGTCTTGTATGTCTTCCATTTTCTAATAATTGCTCCCACAGTTGATTTCTTCACACCAAGCTGCTTAGCTATTGCAGATTCGGTCTTCCCAGCCTGGTGCAGGTCTACAATTTTGTTTCTGGTGTCCTTTGACAGCTCTTTGGTCTTGGCCATAGTGGAGTTTGGAGTGTGACTGTTTGAGGGTGTGGACAGGTGTCTTTTATACTGATAACAAGTTCAAACAGGTGCCATTAATACAGGTAACAAGTGGAGGACAGAGGAGCCTCTTAAAGAAGTTGTTACAGGTCTGTGAGAGCCAGAAATCTTGCTTGTTTGTAGGTGACCAAATACTTATTTTACCGAGGAATTTACCAATTAATTCATTAAAAATCCTACAATGTGATTTCCTGGATTCTTTCCCCCCATTCTGTCTCTCATAGTTGAAGTGGACCGATGATGAAAATTACAGGCCTCTCTCACCTTTTTAAGTGGGAGAACTTGCACAATTGGTGACTGACTAAATACATTTTTGCCCCACTGTATGTATGAATGCTGTTCATAGAGTTCAGTTCAACATTTAACACAATCATTCCTCAGCAGCTAATTGGAAAGCTGAGCCTGCTGGGCCTGGACACCTCCCTATGCAACTGGATCCTGGATTTCCTGATTGAGAGACCTCAGTCAGTCCAGATTGGGAGCAGAACTGCCAGCACCACCATGCTGAGCACTGGGGCCCCTCAGGGCTGTGTGCTCAGTCCACTGCTGTTCACTCTGCTGACTCATGACTGTGCAGCAACTCACAGCTCAACAGCATCAAGTTTACTGATGACACAACTATGGTGAGTCTCATCAGTAAGAATGATGAGTCAGCATACAGAGAGGAGGTGCAATGGCAATCAGACTGGTGCAGAGTCAACAACCTGTCTCTGAACGTGGACAAAACAATGTTGTTGACTTCAGAACAACATGGAGTGACCACTCTCCACTGTACATTGATGGCTCACTTGTGGAGAATGTCAAGAGCATCAAATTCCTTGGTGTTCATCTGGCAAAGAACCCCACTTGGTCCCTCAACACCAGCTCCACAGACAAGAAAGCTCAGCAGCATCTCTACTTCCTATGGAGGCTGAGGAAAACCCATCTCCCATCACCCATCCTTACAATATTCTACAGAGGGACTGTTGAGAATATTCTGAGCAGCTGCATCAGTGTCTGGTTTGGGAATTGTACCATCTTGGATTGCAAACCTCTACAGCAGATAGTGAGGACAGCTGAGAAGATCATCGGAGTCTCTCTTCCCTCCATCATGGACATTTACACCACACGCTGCATCCAGAAAGCCACCAGCATTGTGGCCGACCCTACACACCCCTCACAGAATCTCTTCACCATCCTGCCATCTGGAAAAAGGTACCAAAGCATTCGGGCCTTCACAGCCAGACTCTGTAACAGTTTCTTCCCACATGCCATGAGACTCCTCAACTCTGAGGGACTGGACTGATTCTCATGGACTGTTGAACACACCACTCACACTGCAATCTTGCACAGTGGAAAATAATGCACTATTGCTTACAATGTTACAATGTCTCTCACACATACAAGGTTTACATTTATTTATTCCCTTTTTCATATACTACCTCAATTCCTCATGCCATCAGACTTCTCACCTCTGTAAGACTGGACTGATAATCACTGACTGCTGAACACACCACTCACACTGCAATCTTTGCACAGTAGACAATAACAGAAAGATATTACCTTCACCTTCATCAACCTGCATAAGGTCTTCAATACAGTCAACCATGAGATGCTGTGGAGTCTCCTCCAAAAATTTGGATGCCCCCCCAAATTCTTACCATACTCCATGATGGTATGACAGTGAAAGTTCTTGTTGGTGGTGAACCTTCTCCAGCATTCTAAGTCACAGTCAGCATTAAGCAAGGCTGTGTTCTGGCACCAGTGCTCTTCAACATCTGTCACCCTCATTTCCAGAAATGCACTTGATTTGAACAACGGAGTACGCATTCACTATCATCAGAAAGGCAATGTCTTAAATCTCTGAAGTCTTTTAGCCCATTCCAAGACCTCATTCAAAGACTTCGATCTCCAGTATGCTGATGATAGTGTTGGCATTTCCTTCCTTCCAGCAGGCCTCCAAAGGATCACTGCATTCTTAAACTTGGCCTACGAAATGTATGGGGTTTGACATCAACGTGCTAAAGACACTGTCCCTGCAAACTTCATTTCATCACAAGGAGCATCCAATGGCCATCACAGTGTCAAATGGTGCTGTATTGGAGAACGCAAACTCTGGGAAGTGTCATTTCTGATGGCACTTCACTCAGTGAGGAGATTACCAATCGGACCAGGCAAGCATGTTCTGCATTCAGCTGTCCCCTCCCCCATGTTCCCACTGCAGACTCCTACCAAACCAAGCCCCCACCTACCACAGCAATTTTTGACCAGTACATTTCTCTTATCTAGAGTGACTTATAGTCTGATATTTTTGATGATACAAAAGTACTCTTCTTGTTACAGTGTTGGAACTCAGATTCCCATAGTTGATGGTGTTACCATTTGCGCCTGACCTCTGTTTTTGCCCCTCTGCCATTCACCTGCTTGAAAACCAGGTTATAGCATACATACATGCACAATCCAGCTCATACTGATTTATGAGAATGGTAAAGTGTGCCTTCACTGTCCTTTATTCTTTTTAATCAGCTCTCATGAGTTTTTAAGCTGTAACCTCTGGTGTTAGCTAGTTAGCATCATTAACATTGTTAGTTGCATAGGAGTTAGACAGCATTGTAGACATTTCTTAGAAGGCACTCATCCAAAGCTTTGCCTTACCTGAATCTCTAAGTGATAACATTCTATTTACTTCATTCATTATGTGAAACCCCATCCAAATAATTCAAAGCTTTATATGGATTGTGTTTACATATATGTCCAGGAGCAATGTCAGTAATTCCATGTCCAGCTTCATCCCCTTCACCATTAATAAACCACTGCCAACATTGATACTCTGTTTCTTATCATCATGATTTATCAAAGTACAGTTTTTTTCCCTCATTGTGAAAGTATCTGATTGTGCTCGTCATTTACCAGTTTCTGCCATGTGAGATGGGACAGAGTGAAAGGGTGTTGTGGAGTATTTAGTGTTATAGTCAAGACCACCTAAACTGAGACCAAGTCATGATCAAGATCAGAGTGTATCAAGCCTGAGACAAGACCAAGACTTTGAGGGATTGAGACCAACTCAAGACCAAGACAGAATGAGACCAAGTCAAGCCAAGGCCAGACCAGTGCACATGAATGGGGCGGCAAGGGGTGACAGTAAAAATAAAAAAATAAAATTAGCAGTGAGTCATGGTATTGGCTGCATTTGAAGCAGGAAGTTTCACATCCAATCACAGTAATTATGTTAACAAATAAATCAGAAAATGCACAGGTAATTTAGTGAAATCCCCACAGTTGTGGTCTTGACCAGCCTTGAAAAAGTGCTCTTTGTCTTAAACTGAGACAAGTCCGAGTAAAAATGCAGTTGATTCTGAGACAAGACCAAGACCTTCAAAAAGTCATCTTGAGACCGGTCTCAATACCAAGACTTATACTACAAGTACTCAAGTACTACAAGATTAAGAGATTCTATAAAAAGAGACAGGACCATGTAAACACAAACAAGCAATCCAGCCAGTAGCAAAGTTTTCCAAACAGGTTTTCTCAGCCTCATTATGCAACTGTGCTGATTACTTATAACTGTACAATTTATTTGTATCATGTTATACATGAGTTCCAGGTTATTTGTGCTAGTATGAGTTTTTAAAAAATGACTGTGGCACTTTTAAATATAAATCTGTTTAATGGTTAGTCAACAAACTGTTCTTGAGATTTTTTTTATGTGATCACTTATAAAATGGTTCCACTGCAGACAACCTAAAACACATACATTAACAGAAATTACTGGCAAAATAATACAATTAATGATCACAGACTGAGAAACACAGACGACAGCAATCACACCAATCATTCAAACCATAAACTTTGACATGCATCATTCTGAGCCTTGAAAATGAATGCGTCTCATAATGTTATACAAATACAGTAGGCTACATCTCATATGCACCAATAGAAATTACTACAAAATTGGCTCTGTACAATAGACATCATTTTGGTGAATAAAGCCTTAATGACTCAGACATCACCTGATAACTTTCTGAAAAACAAAAGGCAGATAGTTCTTACAATTAAATGTATGGGAAAAGCAAATTTAGGGGAAAAAAGAACAAACCAACAAAGGAAGGAAAATAACAAAAAAAGATATTGGGAAATGACTCAAATCAATTAATATAGTGATGTGAAATCTGAAAATTTTAGATCTTCAGAGAGAGTCCAGAGTGTTATAAAAGAAAAATACTTTGGAACTCTATACCACCCCGGACAAACTGATGGTACGAACAAACATCTTTTCACTTTAACTTGAGTTGTAATGTACAAACATGAAGTGTGTGGCTCCACTGGTTGGTTATGATATTCCATATTCATTCATTCATTCATTCATTCATTCAATCAATCATTTTCAGTAAGTTCCTGATCCTTTTAATTATAGACAGTATGTTTGATATATTGTGAATTTGAATCTGACTTTTGAATCGGACTTTTGAACTGAAATGGAAAGTGTAGATTAACACTATTGGTATGGTCTTTGTCTCCACTGCTGCAGTGATTTTTAAATTATGTTATGTAATGTGTGTTCATAATTAACTTTCAGCACAACCTTAATATTTATGCAGTTATTCATATGCAAAATACTGATATGATATTTAAAAAAATTTTGATTAGTGACTCTGATTTGTGCATAACAGGTCATCCAGGTCTATTCTTAATATTATATTGTCACAGAATTCATCAGAGCCATTTGCATCTTAGTATACATAAACACAGTGCTACACTTTTGAACTGACATGGAAAGTGTTTTATCCTACATCACATATCTCCAAACAATCCTACTGTATATCAGTCTACAGTGTGATGTAATTAGTGGAAATTAATAATACAAAAGAATGTAGAACTATTATTTTTCACTAATTTTGGAAGTCAGATAGACTGCAAGTACTGAGAAGAGAGGTGTGAATACTCTTTGTCAATACATTTGTTATGCATTTTCTATTTCTCATTATGTGTTAAAAAAATTTCCTGTTTTTTGTGGTATTTGTGATAAAGTTGTATTAGGAATGTAATTCTAGTATCGTAACAACACTATGCCCAACTGTGGTAAAAGGCATTATTCTAGCCTGGCTATATTAAATTTATTAAATGTTATGTGATAGTGTATTAATATAATTGCTTTGGGCTGCATTTTGCTTATTTTTGTCAAAGTGTGGTTTCTTCCACGTTACTGCATGTTTATAAAACCATTAGTTGGCTTTCTCGGAGAACAGTTTTCATGTAGAATAAGGGGCGCAAGTGCTCTAGTTTCTGACAGAAAATTTCTGGAAATTACTGTCTGTCATCTGTCCAGCTCTTATCCAAAATTCCACTATTTGTCATGATCTGCCCTGGACTTCCACTCCAGAGATTTATTATCTCCCAGCTCAGCGCAATCCGGATCCGGGACAGGACTTCCATCTTACCGGCATTCATTTCCTGGTCTGCTCTGCTGTGTATAAATAGGCCGTTCTCAGAAGGGGACTTTGCCAGAATGTCTTGTCTGTTTCTCACATTGTCTCTGTGCCATTTTGCTTCCTGGATTTTTGCTCTCTGTTTTTGCCTATTCTTTGCCACAGTTTTTGCACTCTTGTCTTGCCATTTTTTCATGTTTTTGTGCTACGTTTTTTTGTTTGTTTATTCTCTTGGACTTTAATTGAATCATTTTTTATTCATTGGATTTTCTGGTTTGTGTTTCTGCTTTTGGATCCTACTCACCACATCTCGTCACCCAGAACAGTAAGTTCTGGCCAACATGGATCCAGCGGAACTGAACCATCTGAGAATGGCTATGCGGCAGCAAGGAGCCCTCCTCGGGACCCGCCACCAGGAACTCCGGCAGATCACCCAGAACCTGGCCACCCTGTCCAACTCACTCAACCTCCTAGCCACACAACTCCAGCATTCCCAAGCTATGCCTACCCCTGCCCAGTTGTCCCTTTCTTCACCTTCCGCCACCGCCGCTCTCCACGAACCAAGACTCCCTTTGGCTCAGCCCTACAGTAGAGAACCAGGTACCTGCAGATCTTTTTTTGTCACAGTGCTCACTGATCTTGGAGCTCCAACCTCTGGCTTTCCCCACAGAATGCTCCCGGGTAGCCTATACCATCATGCTCCTCACCAGCAAGGCCAGGGAATGGGGGACAGTGGTCTGGGATGCTGACGCACCCTGTTGTTCCAGCTTCAAGGAATTCTCTGAGGAAATTCCAGCCTGATGGACCTTGCCAATTGTATTGACGTACGGGTCCAACAATGGAGGAGAGAGAGGAGCTGCCGCAACTTCAACCCCTCTCCACCACCCGCCTCGTCCATCGAACCCATGCAGGTAGATCGGGTACAGGTGTCAGCGGAGGAACAACTGTGCTGACAGAGCACAGGGGCTTGCTTCTACTGCGGTCAGCAGGGACACATCTGCCGAGCCTGCCCGCTAAAAGGACGAGCCCACCAGTGAATTGAGGGGCCCTGGTGGGCAATACTCAGAACCAGTCCCCTGCCAACCAACCATTGCTCCCCATTATCATCACTCTCAACAACCGGCATCACCATCTTCAGGTGCTCGTTGACTCAGGCAGACAGGAACCTAATCTGCTCCGCCGCCAAGGATCTTGGAATCCTGTTACTCACCCTCAAGGTCCCTCTCACTGTCCTGACACTCAATGGCACTGGCTTGACCACCATCACTCACCTCACCACCCTGCTCACCCTAAGGATTTCAGGTAAACACTGCGAAACCATACAAGTCATGAACAACCCTCACATTCCCATTATTCTTCGATTACCCTGGTTGATGCAGCACAACCCCCACTTAACCTGGACTGACCACACCATCTTAGGCTGGAGTCCTTCCTGCCTGGCCTCCTGCCTGAACCCTGCTCTGCCTCCTGCCAAACCACCTCTGCCCTCAGCCAGCGAGTTTCCTGACCTTTCTCATGTGCCTCTGGAGTATCTGGACCTCAAGCCTGTCTTCAGTAAGACCTGAGCAGTGTCCTTCCCCCCCCCCATAGGCCTTATGACTGCAGTATAGACCTCCTGCCAGGGATGGCGCCACCCAAGGGATGTCTCTACTCTCTTTCCCCTGGCGAGAGACAGGCCATGGAGAAAATCAATCACTGAGTCTCTGGCAGCTGGGATTATCTGCCCTTCCTCCTCCCCGGCAGGGGTGGGGTTCTTCTTTGTGGAGAAGGACAAGTTGCTCTGCCCCTGCATTGACTATCAAGGTCTCAACGCCATCACAGTCAAGAACCACTACCGCTTATGACTACAGCCTTCGAACTACTACAGGGAGCAAAGGTGTTCACTAAATTGGACTTGTGCAATGCATACAGTATCACCTAGTTAGGATCAGGGAAGGGGATGAGTGGAAGACAGCCTTCAACACCACCACAGGCCACTGAGTACCTCGTAGTCCCTTTTGGCCTGACTAACGTGCCCGCAGTATTCCAGGCATTGGCTGATGTCTTGAGGGGCTTAACACCTTTGTTTACCTGGACGATATCTTGATTTTCTCTTGCTCCCTGGAGGAACATCGGGGTCACGTCCGGCAAGTTCTTAAATGCCTGCTGGAGAATAAGCTGTTTGTTAAGACAGAGAAGAGCGAGTTCCACCAAGGCTCTGTCTTGTTCCTGGGGTTCATCATTTCACCAGCCAAGATCCAGCTGGACCCCCTTAAGCTGGAGGCAGTCGCTGACTGGCCCACCCCATCTTCGAGACAAGAGCTCCAGTGCTTCCTGGGGTTTGCCAACTTTTGCAGGTGTTTCATCTGCAACTTCAGCACAGTGGCCTGACCTTGACCAAGTTCAAGTGGGGGGAGGAAGCAGAGAGGGCCTTTTCCAGTCTCAAACAGGTTTACCACAGCAGCCATTCTCCCCATACCTGATTCTACCAAGCAGTTTATCGTTGAGGTTGACACCTCCGAGTCAGGGGTCAGAGCCATCTTATCCCAGAGGGCCAAAGACAACAAGGTCCACCCATGCTCCTTCTCCCACTAGCTATCCCCAGCCGAACAAAACTACGACATCGGCGACCATGAACTACTGGCCGTGAAACTAGCCTTGGAGTGGAGGCACTGGCTTGAGGGGTCTGACCTCCCATTCCTAGTCTGGACCGACCATAAAAACCTGGAGTATCTCAAGTCTGCCAAACATCTTAATTCCCGTCAAGCCTATTGGTCTCTTCTCCCAATTCAACTTCACATTCTCCTACTGCACAGGCTCCAAGAAGAGCAAACCCGACACCCTGTCCAGGATGTTCTCCTCGACCAAGAGGATTCCAAGCCACCCGAGACTATCCTTCCTCCACGCTGCCTGGTGGGAGCCGATATTCTAGAGGTTGAGACGCTCATGCAGAAGGCCCTGGAGCAGGGCCCTGGTGAAGGTAACTCTAATAATATTCTTCATAACCATCTGTTTGTCCCCTGTCATGTGCGAACTCTGGTGCTGCAGTGGGGTCACGGTTCCAAGTTGGTCTATCATCCAGGAGCTGCCCAAACCCTAGCTCTCATCCAGTAGTGCTTTTGGTAGCCATCCATCAAGGAGGATGTCCAGAAGTTCGTGGCAGCCTGTGACATGTGCTCCCGGAACAAGACAGCCAATCGACCCCCTGCCGGCCTACTAAGGCCCCTTCCTACTCCGCATTGACCTTGGTCTCACATCACCCTGGACTTCATCACAGGACTCCCCAATTCAGGTGGCAATACATGCATCCTCACAGTCATTGACCGTTTTTCTCAGACCGTCCATTTCATTCCTCTGCCCAAGCTCCCCTCAGCCAAAGAGACTGCAGAACTACTCATCCACCACGTTTTCTCCCGACATGGTCTGCCTACCGACATAGTTTCTGACCGGGGTCCTCAGTTCACTGCACAGTTCTGGAGAGCCTTCTGCAAACTTCTCAGGGCCACCTGTAGTCTCTCCTCAGGCTTCCACCCACAGACCAACGGCCAGGCAGAATGGGCCAACCAGGCTTTGGAGGTTGCTTTCAGGTGCATGGTGTCCAGGGATGCCAGTTCTTGGAGCAAGTACCTTCCTTGGATTGAATACGCACATAACACTCTCCCTTCCTCTGCCACAGGTCTCTCTCTGTTCCAGTGCTCACTAGGGTACCAACCACCACTGTTCCCCAGCCAGGAGGAGGAGGTCACCATACCATCAGCCCAGGCCTTTATACACCACTGCAGGAGGATGTGGGCAGTGGCCCGGAGAAGACTTTCACTCTGCACTTGCATCCAAGAAGCAGGCCGACAAACATCGCTCCAAGGCACCCACCTACTAAGTGGGCCAACAAGTTATGCTCTCCACACACCACCTGCCACTTAGGGACATCTCTTGCAAGTTGGCACCCAGGTTCCTTGGACCCTTCCTCATCAAGAAGGTAATCAACCCATGTTCTGTTCGACTGGCATTACCACTCACCATACGACGTGTTCACCCTACCTTTCATGTATCACAGCTTAAACCTCTGGATATACAATGCATTGAATAAAGTGGAAAGATGGGGGGGGGAATGTAATATTCATTCATGCATTTCCTGTGAATTGTGTACTGACAGTGATTTGTGAGTCAAGTACTCATGGTCATTCCTAAAAATTCATTTATTTTGCCTCTATATTGCCACATTTTCACTTTTTAACCATATCAATTAAAAAAAAAAAAACAGTCAAAAGGTGAAAGCCACTCGTGTGTATGAATGCATATTTGCAGTTTGATTCCAGATTTATCATGTTATGTTTATGGCCAGAAGGACAATTTCTTAGTTTGCACTCTGGTTCCAGCTTTCTTTTCCATATGTATAACAAAGTTAAACTGTATGCTGAGTTCCCTCTGAAGAGATGTTTGACCACTTTTGACAATTTTATGGTGTTTCCATTCATGCCAGTGAAAAATAAGCAGCTGAATTACAGAAATGAAAGCTTCAAGTGTCAGTTTAGTTCATACAACGATCATACAATATTGACTGTTTTACAGTCTTTTGTCAGTTACAACTGTCTCAAGGCATACTTATTTAGTTAACTTTTCCCAGGGCTTAAGATTACTAGCCATTCAAGGTGTAGCTCAAAAATAGCTTAGTACAGTGCCATATAAGTGTAAAACACATGAACAAACCAAAACTGCAACAACTATGCAATTAATAGCAAAGAACGAAAAACATGACCACAAATTCAGAAACATGACAGCAAAACCAAAAACACACAAGCACCAACTAAAAACAAACAGAAAGGGTAGTTCTTATTTAGAAACAAAAAAACACTTGCTCATTGATTGGCTACAGCGTGCAATAGTTTGAAAATAAATGTGGAAAATCAGAGCTGGAGGACATTTACAATAAGAGGAATGATGAGTCTAAATGAATCTACTGATTCATTACACTACTGATGTGTTTATCATGTATATTCATATGATGTTGTTCGTGAAATTTTGTCTACTTTATATCATATGTGGATGCTAAAAAGTCACCTAAAGAAAGCTGGGTCATTCAGAAGAAAGGATTAATCTTATATTGATCCAGTTACTATAATAACAAACTTTTGCATTAAATCAGTTTCACTAGGCTAACTAGAAAACAGACTGGGAAAAAAAATCATTTTCCTTGTGATAGTCATACGCTGTGTCCAATGAGCAACAAGCAGATTTCCGTTTTGAAGTAACACTTCTTTGTTTTTGTTAATGTGTTTTTGGTTTGTTAATGTGTTTTCCAGTTGTGAGCCACCGTAGTTAAGGGTACGTTTAGCTAAAAAGCTGTATTTGAGCTTTTGTCTGAACATTCTCTTTCATACACATTCAGTCACTTTTTGAAAAAATCACATTCAAAGTCGTCTTTTTTAATACATAAGGGTTAAAAACTAATAACACAAACTGAATTTGATAAATGGAAATATTAGAAAATGGTACTATTCAAACTCTGAGGCTCTCCATCCAAGGAGATGTTGAACATTTACTGGAATGAATATTGGAACAATAAGAACAAGTAGTAAAATCTCATTCTTATGTGGCAAACAGTGTGAGACATAGCAAGAGACTTTAAACTGATGTAATTGCTATGCAGGTCTGTAAAGGTTTACAGATCTATTTTGCCCAGGTATCTGGATTTCCACAGGAAACATCTCTGAGGACAAGAGCTGGGTTGGTCCAGGTGGACCCAAAGGCATTGCGGAATTGATTCCTGCCCTACGCACCCTCTTGCCCCACACTTTCTCACACCTCCCTGAGAGGGGAGAGAGGCAGGGAAGTGATGAGTCTCAAGCCATGGTCTCTTTTCCTGGCAGTCTTCTGTCATTGAAGGTGTGCATGTTTATCACTTCCTCAGTTTTGACAATGGCAGGAGGCTGAGGTTTTTGTTTGAGTCGCCGCTGACACTTCAGAGACACAGTTAGCTCATCCACCATGGCACTACAAAAGGATCGCTGGAAAATCAGAGGAGAAAAAGAAGAAAGGATTGGAAAAATCTAAACAAAATGAGTAAAAAAAAGTGGTTAAACTGATTCAACCAATGATTCTCTAAAAATTACTTATTTTAATTAATAGTCATCAATGGGCTTCATGGGCTTTTCATATGTTAAAACAACAAATACATGCTTTCTATGACATATTTCATGAACTATGTGTTAATAACTTTAAGTCTAATTGTAGCTACAAAGTCTATGCTAGTCACATCTACTCTGGCACGGTGAATAAAATATGCAAGACTCATGATTGAGAACTCACTCTTATTTATTGTCACCCAGTCTATTTTCTAGCAAGTCAAAATGAGTCAGTGAATCAAACACTGATTTTGGACCAAACTCTGAGCATATAACTCTTGAATCTAAAATTGATTATTTAATGGCCAATAAAAAAATAGTACACAAGTGAATATGAAAAAATGACAGTGTCTTGCAAAAGTATTCATCCCCCTTGGTGTTTGTCCTGTTTTGTCACATTACAAGCTGGAATTTTTTTTTTTTTGGGGGGGGGGTTAGTACCATTTGATTTACACAACATGCCTATCACTTTAAAGGTGCAAATTGTTTTTTTTTTGTGACACAAACAATAATTAAGATGAAAAAACAGAAATCTGAAGTGTGCATAGGTATTCACCCCCTTTCATATGAAACCCCTAAATAAGACCTGGTCCAACCAGTTTGCTTCATAAGTCACATAATTAGTTGATTAAGATCCACCTGTGTGCAATCAAAGTGTCACATGATCGGTCACATGATGTCTGTACAAATCAACCTGTTCTGGAAGGATCCTGATTCTACAACACTACAACAAGCAACATGAAAAGCAAGGAGCACTCCAGACAGGCCAGAGACAAAGTTGTGGAGAAGTATAGATCAGTTAAAAATTAAAAAATATCCCAAACTTTGAATATCCCACAGAGCACCATTAAATCCATTATAGCAAAATGGAAAGAATATGAAGAAGTCAAGTCAAGTTTATCTGTATAGCGCTTTTAACAATAAACATTGTCGCAAAGCAGCTTTACAGAATTTGAATGACTTAAAACATGAGCTAATTTTATCCCTAATCTATCCCCAATGAGCAAGCCTGTGGTGATGGTGGCAAGGAAAAACTCCCTCAGACGACATGAGGAAGAAACCTCGAGAGGAACCAGACTCAAAAGGGAGCCCATCCTCATTTGGGCAACAACAGACAACATGACTATAACATTAACAGTTTTAACATGAAGTCAGTTTCGTTGATGTTATAACACTTCATTGATGGAAACTTGAGTGCAAAAGTGTTCATGACAACTGCAGTCCTAAAGTTAGCAAGTCAACTGTAGTCCTCAGCCATAAAAGCATTACTGTAAGTGTCCAGAGCGTCCTCCAGGTGTGACTTTCAACTGTCCACATGGGGCCGTCCTCCACAGGAGTGATGTGGTGAAACTCCAACCAGACACAGGGCACCAGGATGGATCAGGCAGGTCCGAGGAGCAGAAGAGGTCAGCATCTCGATCCCAGGACCGACATGTAACTCAAAGGGACAGATGGGGGCGGGGAGAAAACACAGGTTGTTAAGTATGCCCAATGTCATCTGAATAAGTAGGAACAGTATACATATTACACGGAGTACAATCAGGGACTCTGGCAACTAACTATGACAGCATAACTAAAAGGGGAGAGCCAGAAGGTAACACAGGCATGAGGGAGCCCTGGGACATAAAGCAGCCAGCCACTACACCGTCAGCAAACTCGAGCGAGCAAGTGAGTGGGGGACTGACAGCATCCATACATCCCAGTTTACCAAAACACTCTATGTCTGAGGACCCTCCAGATCTACACCTTTACCTCATAAACACCATTAACACAAGGCTTGACTAAACAGATATGTTTTCAGCCTAGACTTAAATGCTGAGACTGTGTCTGATTCCTGAATATTACTTGGAACGCTGTTCCCTAACTGTGGGGCTTTGTAAGAAGAGGCTCTGCCCCCTGATATAGCCTTCACTATATGAGGTACCAGCAGATAGCCTGCACCTTTTGATCTAAGTAGGTGTGGCGGGTCAGAGAGGACCAGAAGTTCACTCAGGTACTGTGGTGCGAGACCATTCAGTGCTTTAAAGGTCAATAGTAGTATTTTATAATCAATACGAAATTTGATTAAAGAAGAAGAAGAAACCTTTATTTGTCACATGCACACTCAAGCACAGTGAGATTCATCCTCTGCATTTAACCCATCTGAAGCAGTGAACACACACACACACACACACACACACACACACACACACACACACACACACAGAGCAGTAGACAGCCACACTACAGCACCCAGGGGACAGTTAGGGGTTAGGTACCTTGCTCAAGGGCACTTCAGCCCAAGGCCACCTCAGCCCAAGACCACCCCATGTTAACCTACAGTAACTGCATGTCTTTGAACTGTGGGGGAAACCGGAGCACCCAGAGGAAACCCACGCAGACACAAGGAGAACATGCAAACTCCACACAGAAAGGCCCCTGCCAGCCGCTGGGCTCAAACCCAGAACTTTCTTGCTGTGAGGCGACAGTGCTAACCACTACACCACCGTTTATACTTTCCATTATAGCAAAATGGAAAGAATATGGCACCACGACAAACCTGACAAGAGAAGGCAACTCACCAAAACTAACAGACTGGCCAAGGAGGGCATTTATCAGAGATGCAACAAAAACACCAAAGATAACACTAAAGGAGCTGCAAAGATCTACAGTGGAAATAGGATTATCTGTCCAGAGAACCAATTTAAGCCGTACACTCCACAGAGTGGGGCTTTATGGAAGAATGGCCAGGAAAAAAAAACACATTTGGAGTTTTCGCAACAGCATGTGGCAGACTCCCCAAACACATGGAAGAAGATTCTCTGGTCAGATGAGACTATAACTGAACATTTTGGCCATCATGGGAAATACCATGTGTGGCACAAACCCAACACTTCCGATCACCCTGAGAACACCATTCCTACAATGAAGCATGGTGGTGGCATCATCATGCTGTGGGGATGTTTTTCATCTCCAGGGACAGAAAAGCTGATCAGGATTGAAGATAAGATGGATGGCACTAAATACAGGGCAATTCTGGAGGAAATCCTGTTTGAGTCAGCCAGAGGTTTGCGACTGAGATGAAGGTTCACATTCCAGCAGGACAGTGACCCTAAACATCCTGCTAAAACTGCAGTGGAGTGGCTTAAAGGGAAACATTTAAATGTATTGGAATGGCCTAGTCAAAGCCCAGACCTCAATCCAATTGAGAATATGTGGCATAATTTGAAGATTGCTGTACACCAACGTAACCCATCTAACTTGAAGGAGTTGGAGCAGTTTTGCCTTGAGGAATGGGCAAAAATCCCATTGACTAGATGTGCTAAGCTCATAGAGACATACCCCAAGAGACTTGCAGCTGTAATTGCAGCAAAAGGTGGCTCTACAATGTATTGACTTTGGGGGGTGAATACCTATGCACACTCCAGATTTCTGTTTGCTCATCTTAATTATTGTTTGTGCCACAATAAAACAACAATTTGCACCTGGAAAGTGGTAGGCATGTTGTGTAAATCAAATGGTGCTAACCCTGCAAAAATCCATTTTAATTCCAGCTTGTAATGCGACAAAATAGGACAAACACCAAAGTGGATGAATGCTTTTGCAAGACACTGTACTTGGATGATAAGAAACAATGCTGGGAAACAAATTTGATCATTTCTGTTTTGCTTTCACTGTCACAGTTGGTGGTAACAGTCAAACTGAGCTCTAGCCCAAAAGTGAATTGACCCCTGAAGAAGGCTGGACTAAACAGATTTAAGAGAGAGGAAGAGGGCTAAGAATTAATTTTGACAGGAGTGAGATATTCATAAAATACCATATGTCTCCTGGCAAAATGTTTGTGGACACCATCACACCCATATGTGGTTCTTCCTCAAACTGTTGCCACAATGGTGGAAGCACACAGTTGACTAGAATATCTTTGTATGCTGTAGCCTTACGATTTCCATTCCCTGAAACTAAGAGGCCCAAACCTATTCCAGCATGACAATGCCCTTGTGCAAAAAAAGTGAACTGGAACACTGGCTACACCTCAGGCCTCACCACCCAACATCAGTGCCTGAGCTCACTAATGCTGTTGTAGGTGAATGATCAGAAATCCCCACAGGCATGCTCCAAAATCTCTTGGAAAGCCTTCCCAGACAAATGGAGCTTATTATTACAACCATAGGGGAACTACATCTGGAATGAGATGTTCACCAAGCACATAATTATGGGTATGATTGTTAAGTGTCCACATACTGTATTTTTGGCCATACAGTGTATTTTTGTGTTGATCTTTGCATAGCATATATTACAAATTTGGTGATCCCAAGCTGTTTAGTATGGTATGTAGTCTCCCATCTTTATTTGCCAAAGAAAAAATGTAAAAAAATAAAATAAAAAATGCAGAAAATATACAACACCCTGTATTTTTATTTATTTATTTTTTTCACAAACAAGACATGTAACCGCTTACCTTCTCCATCTGTGCATTCTGTTTGGACTTGTATAGCACTTCCCCCACTGCCACAAAAACAGACAGGACCAAGCCTGCAGCGAGCACGATGAAAATGCCCCCGATGTTTTGCACTCCAAGTGCACTTGCCTCTTTGCTTTCCTCCTCTGGACAACCATTTCCTCGCCACCATTTCTCTTTCATCATGTGAAGCTTTCCTTCTTCTTGCAACTGCAAGATCGCTATTGTGATCTTGTCTCGGTAAGGAGAGCCTATGAGGACAAAACATATCACTTCAATGAATTAAAAAAAACTAAGTGCTTTACAGATGAGATAAGATTTCTGGACATACTGTATGTCTGTTAAATAATGTTGCCAGTCTGTAGTGATTATAATTATTTTGCACAGAAAAGCAATCTCCGTACAAATCACAGAAATGGGAGTGTCTTCATGATGTATACATCATTGTTACACTGAATGTTTCATGCATACTATGTACAACTCATTTTAATACAATCTGATTGTTTCGACCTTCATTATAAACTTGCTGTAGTGCATGGGACCAGGCAAATATCATTAGTAGGTCACATAACAATAACTGTCATAGGCTGTGCCTGTGCTAGGAACTCAGTAACTTACTTAAAACCCTCAGAAGTGTCACTTCTCTGCCAATTCCTTGTAAATCTTGTCTATATTTTACTTAACCCATTATGCGTGAATTTGTATGTTGGGTATGTTTTAAATGTATTAAATAAATTATATGCCGACACATTGTAAGTATCTGTCTCAAAATCCATCCAGTGCAGAAATTCAATAATGTTATGGGGCAGTCATCTTGTAGAAACCAGAATTAATTGTAGTATTCTTCCAGCCCCTCAGTCCATCCATCCATCCATCCATCCATCCATCCATCCATCCATTATCTATACTGTTTATCTGTCAGGGTCATTGGAGAAGCTGGAGCCAATCCCAGCTGAATTTGGGTGAGAGGTGGGGTACAACCTGGGAAAACTGCCAATCTATCACAGGGCTAAAACAGAGACAAACAACCATTCACACCTATGGGCAATTTCAAGGAGCCAATTGACCTAATCCACCTGTCCTTGGACTGTGAGAGGAGACCGGAGCACCCAGAGCGAATTCACCCAGACACAGGGAGAACATGCAAACTCCACATAGAAAGGCCCCAGTTGGCCATGAGGTTCAAAGCTGGAACCTTCTTGCTGTAAGGCAACAGTGCTAATCACTGTACCACCGTGCCACCCAGCCATTTGGTCATGCTTCCAAAAGTTCAAATTGTACCATAAAACTAATAAAAGTGTAAAGAAAAGTTGCATATGACAATTCTACTATGAACTACAGTTACAGGTTGTAGTATTTACCCATAGGTGTTCCTACACCATAGGCCTTGGAATCGATGAGGCCTCCAACCTGTGTAAGATTGCAGTTGCGTTGAGTGACAAACTCGATTGTGGTGGACTCCATGAGGAATGCATAGTCAGAAGTCAGCACTCGATGGATGCCCTCTTCTACACTCTTTACCATCACAGATTGCCTCCTGCTGTTCATGAACTCCCACATCTTATCATAAGTAGAGATCTTTGTCTTCTACATAAGGAGAATGGAGAGAAAATATTTAGTGCTGATTCATTTTAAAAGATAATAGCGAAATGACCATCTATGAATTGCTTTAGTGAGCTCTAAATAATTTCTGGTCATTTACATCCAAAACAAGGTTCTGTCTTAGAATCTGATGAAGGCATAATTCTTCTAAATAGCTTATGAACTTATCTCCTCAGATGAAAATGGACTGTAAAAAAATAACTCTCTTGTTTGATTTCAGCTGTAGCACCTTGAAGAATGTCATGGTAGATCCATCTTCAACTACACCATAGGGGATCTTTGTCTGCTTGGCCAGGTCATCAGCTGAGTCAATGGGAGACTCCATTCTCTCCACAGTGAGGAATGCAGCAAGGTTTGCTGTGTATGATGAAATGATGATCAAAGTGAAGAACCACCAGATTCCTCCAACTATTCTGGTAGACAAAGCCTTGGGCATCAGCTCAGACCCTGTAGTACAGTGCAGACAGTACAGTGGAAAGGGGAGCAAATGGCAGTACAGGATTGAGAAGGATTTTAAAAAAGAGGAAAATAATGGAAAACAGGAAAAAAGGAAGACCTGGTAACAAGTGAGCCATTTTACCTGGAAGGTTCCCTTCCTCCATCCAAGTCTAAATCTTCTACCATAAACCATTTCTCTTCTACATAAACGTTTCTAAATTTCTGTGCTAGAGTACATTACACTTCATAGTTTACTACCAACATAGTTCACTGATACTTTTAAAAGACATAGCTTTTTACTTACCTAGAGAATATTGTCATTAGTTGAAAAATAAGTACTGTTTTTATTTATACACCCAAGGAAGGCTGAAATCAGACAGTGAGTGGTGGTACCAACTACCTTTCTTTTTGTTATTTGTCCAAAAACATGAGCTGCTATATTTTGATACTGTTATATAACACACACACAGTATATATTATATACACAGTGTATATATATATATATATATATATATATATATATATATATATATATATATAATCTCATTATCTCTAGCCGCTTTATCCTGTTCTACAGGGTCGCAGGCAAGCTGGAGCCTATCCCAGCTGACCTGACTATGGGGTACACCCTGGACAAGTCGCCAGGTAATCACAGGGATATATATATATATATATATATATATATATAAAACCCCGATTCCAAAAAAGTTGGGACAAAGTACAAATTGTAAATAAAAACGGAATGCAATAATTTACAAATCTCAAAAACTGATATTGTATTCACAATAGAACATAGACAACATATCAAAGGTCGAAAGTGAGACATTTTGAAATTTCATGCCAAATATTGGCTCATTTGAAATTTCATGACAGCAACACATCTCAAAAAAGTTGGGACAGGGGCAATAAGAGGCTGGAAAAGTTAAAGGTACAAAAAAGGAACAGCTGGAGGACCAAATTGCAACTCATTAGGTCAATTTGCAATAGGTCATTAACATGACTGGGTATAAAAAGAGCATCTTGGAGTGGCAGTGGCTCTCAGAAGTAAAGATGGGAAAAGGATCACCAATCCCCCTAATTCTGCGCTGACAAATAGTGGAGCAATATCAGAAAGGAGTTTGACAGTGTAAAATTGCAAAGAGTTTGAACATATCATCTACAGTGCATAATATCATCAAAAGATTCAGAGAATCTGGAAGAATCTCTGTGTGTAAGGGTCAAGGCCGGAAAACCATGCTGGGTGCCCGTGATCTTCGGGCCCTTAGATGGCACTGCATCACATACAGGCATGCTTCTGTATTGGAAATCACAAAATGGGCTCAGGAATATTTCCAGAGAACATTATCTGTGAACACAATTCACCATGCCATCTGCCATTGCCAGCTAAAACTCTATAGTTCAAAGAAGAAGCCGTATCTAAACATGATCCAGAAGCGCAGACGTCCTCTCTGGGCCAAGGCTCATTTAAAATGGACTGTGGCAAAGTGGAAAACTGTTCTGTGGTCAGACGAATCAAAATGTGAAGTTCTTTATGGAAATCAGGGACACCATGTCATTTGGACTAAAGAGGAGAAGGACGACCCAAGTTGTTATCAGCGCTCAGTTCAGAAGCCTGCATCTCTGATGGTATGGGGTTGCATTAGTGCGTGTGCCATGGGCAGCTTACACATCTGGAAAGACACCATCAATGCTGAAAGGTATATCCAGGTTCTAGAGCAACATATGCTCCCATCCAGACGATGTCTCTTTCAGGGAAGACCTTGCATTTTCCAACATGACAATGCCAAACCACATACTGCATCAATTACAGCATCATGGCTGTGTAGAAGAAGGGTCCGGGTACTGAACTGGCCAGCCTGCAGTCCAGATCTTTCCCCCATAGAAAACATTTGGCGCATCATAAAACGGAAGATACGATAAGAAAGACCTAAGACAGTTGAGCAACTAGAATCCTACATTAGACAAGAATGGGTTAACATTCCTATCCCTAAACTTGAGCAACTTGTCTCCTCAGTCCCTAGACATTTACAGACTGTTTTAAAGAGAAAAGGGGATGTCTCACAGTGGTAAACATGGCCTTGTCCCAACTTTTTTGAGATGTGTTGTTGTCATGAAATTTAAAATCACCTAATTTTTCTCTTTAAATGATACATTTTCTCAGTTTAAACATTTGATATGTCATCTATGTTCTATTCTGAATAAAATATGGAATTTTGAAACTTCCACATTATTGCATTCCGTGTTTATTTACAATTTGTACTTTGTCCCAACTTTTTTGGAATCGGGGTTGTATATATTATTGCAAACATGTTGTTTGTTTAAAAGTCTAGATATTTCTAGATATCTGGCAACTATGGAGATTGCATACGCTTGGCCAAAAATGTGTGACACACTAACACTTGTAATTTCATGCATTTTCCCCAAAGCAGAATTAGACTGCACAGAACAAAATAGAATAGAAGTTTTGTCTCTCATCCAACTGAAAACCTTGTTGGGTCATACTTTCATGCACCCAAGGTAACTTCAAACCTCATCACCACCTCCCACTGACCCCTATGGGGCAAACTACAGTGGCAAGGGACTCTGTAGTGTTCATTCCCTAGGGTACAGTGTATAGCAGTCTCATCTCTCATATTTTCCATATTAAGATGCATATTTTCACTGAGCTCTATAGATAATGACTTCTGGGTATTGCTGTATCATGAACTCTCAAGCCAGGCCATGTCTGGTGTTGCTATTTTACAGTGTTTTCTGGAATCTTTTTGTTGTTGTTGAAACTCATGACTAGATTTTTATCAACGTGCATGCATTTTATGCATTTGGTAAAAATCAAACTGCTTAAATCACAATCTGAAGTGTAATCTATCTAATGGGTAAACCTTGAAATGCCATGCTATCTTAATTTTTAAGTGTATCCTTTTGTGCTGTTCTCTTGAGTGCTATTGGGAAACAGCATCGCACAGGACTTTGTAATGATTTAACTCACTATAAATTGAACTAATTATATGTTATTATTTCTAGTGGTTTCTACTTGCTAAATGAATTGCAGCGATGGTGCAGAGGAAGAAGCACCTTCACTCTCAAGCATGCAAGGTATATTGAAGAGTATGCATTCAAATGAATGTCTGTGTTGTGAAAAGCATTCTGAGCATCAGCCTGTTACAAGTATAACTGATGGAGCTACTGTGTTTGTTTGTTTGTTTGTTTTACTGAAGTGCAGCTTTCTCTCATCCATCCATCCATTATTCATAACCACTTATCCTGTGCAGGGTCACGGTCAACCTGGCGCCTATCCCAGCTGACTATGGGCAAAAGGCGGGGTACACCCTGGACAAGTCACCAGATCATCGCAGGGTTGACACATAGAGACAAACAACCATTCACACACTTTTTTTTTGCACCAAAGATTGCATTTAATTTCATTGTATTTATTTACAATGACAGTAAAGCTACTCTATTCTACATTCACATTCACACCTATGGTCAATTTAGAGCCACCAATTAACCTAACCTGCATGTCTTTGGACTGTGGGGGAAACCAGAGCACCCAGAGGAAACCCACGCAAACACAGGGAGAACATGCAAACTCCACACAGAAAGGCCCCCGTCGGCCACTGGGCTCAAACCCAGAACCTTCTTGCTCTGAGGTGACAGTGCTAACCACTACACCACCGTCCTACCCAGCTTTCTCTCAGTAAATTCTATATTGTGTGAACACACACAGAGTCCTTTGCAGCCTGTAGTACCAGCTCTAAACCAAATGGGGCCCCAGAGAAGCCGACTGGGCTACAGTGAGCCAGAATAATAGCACAGACAGGCTGAAGCGTCTACCTTGTTGCATGAGAGCACCAACTCCGAACCAGAAACTATTTAGCAGAGTGAAATTATTCTCCACCATATCAGAATCAGGGTTACATGGATGAGGATTATACCACTCATATGGGCTGAACCTGATGTAGAGAAAAAGAAAAAGATGGTTAGACAAGCATTAATGAAAGATGAAAAGTGCCATACATAAAACAATTGTCCCTCAATGGAATGACTGATCTTGTATTCTCTTAAAGATATGGTCATTACTGTTAAATGGATTTGTCCAGTGTTATCTTACAATCAGTAGGACATTTGAATAGTTCATTAAACTGAATTATCCATTCATTTTATGCTGAATATGCCTGCCTTTTAAATAATTCAATAGATTTATAATAAATGAATAAGCACTCTATGTCCAGTAGCTGAAGCTCTATTATCCAAGCAGCTCTTATTGCATTACCTGTTATTAGATGGTCAAGCAATCCACCTTGACCAAAGACTATAGAACTGATATTTCTTCTTTCATGTAGAGTACATATATGTCTATTGGTCTACAGGAAATTATTAAATGAAAGGAAGCACCCCAAAACAGGCTTATAAACTCAGGGGTATTTGTCTCCAGTCCTGATTGGCCAGAGACCAGCATAATTTGATGATTCAACTGATCAAAGACATTCAATTCAAATTACTCACTCATTAACAGGCTGAGTATGAGTGTTAGAGCAGGTAAATAACTAAATCCTGATAAACTGCAGGACTGGAATTGAGGACCTGTGATGTACAGTCAACCCCAGAATTATTGGAACCCAACAGGAAATTGGGGGTCTGTTTAATATACAGTGCCATGAAAAAAAGTATTTCATTATTTCTTCTATTTAAATATTTTTTAAAATAAAAAAATTCAAAGACAAAACAATGTGAGTAAATAAAAAAATAGTTTTTAAATGATCATTTCATTTATTGAAGGAAAAAAAACATTTTCTAACACCAACTGTCCCTGTGAGATTAAAAAAAAGAAAAAAAAGTAAACCGCAGCTCCATTATAACAAACTCCTTGGGGGACGTCCAAATACTTTGTTATACTGAAAAGTTCATAATACTGAAATGGACCCACTTGTCATGCCAAACATTCACTCTTATGTAAAATAAGACCAACTGTGTTTAATGTATATTTACACTGAATTCACTTACATATTTACGAAGTAAAGGAAATAAGTCACTCTTAAATAAAGGAAATAAGTCACACTCGCCATCATTTGCTTGCCACATCTTCTTTCTTTTCAGTCCATCATGCTGATTGCAGTTATTGATAAAGGCTTGGTGCCCTTTTTCTTT
Source organism: Neoarius graeffei (assembly GCF_027579695.1). Classification (NCBI taxonomy): domain Eukaryota; kingdom Metazoa; phylum Chordata; class Actinopteri; order Siluriformes; family Ariidae; genus Neoarius; species Neoarius graeffei. The sequence goes on along the minus strand of NC_083589.1, from coordinate 20,643,776 downwards.
TGCTTTAAAAGTTGGAATTGATTTGTTCGGGATACCATATTCTTTCGACAAATTCATTGCTTTCTCATCACACTTTACAGTCCATGATATGAAGTTTGCCTTCAAAGATGTCACATCTACACAAATGCAGTGGCGCACCTCGAACTACTATTCTCATACACGCGCGCAGCGCCATCAGGGCTAATTAGCATGCACCTGTTCCAGATTAGAGAACAATCACAGCATGTGCTCATAAGGACTCTCACTACACACAGACTTTGCAAAGTCGACACGCTGTACCTTGTGTCTCATATTACCAAGCTTTTTTGTAGCACTGTGCTGATATTCTGTTTTCTGCCTCTATTTTGTGTTTTGGATTTTGCCCTTTGTCTCCGCCTTTGATATCCTGTCTATGCCTCACTTGACCATTGCCTGACTGATTTTTGATCAGTGATTTGGATCTGTTTGCCAGTGTGTTTTAAATAAAACTCTTCCAGTGATCATATCCATCTATCGCCTGCAGAGAGTATCTTACGTTTACGAGGAGCCATGACAACAATGCTTATGGAGTAAAGACTCGAGTAAAACTGCTTTTAGCTTGTAAAGTCCTTTTTAAGGGATTTTTTGAAGTCAATGATTGCTGTTCTCGATCATCGTCATTAAGCCTTTGTTTTATGGCGTTAACACGTATTTTTAACTTGACTGCAGACTTGATTACTTATTGCTTGTCTCTGGGGGAAAGAGGAGTGCATAGCTCAGTAATGTTTGTTTTGAAGACTCATTGTCATTAAAGGTGGGAGACAAACTTAGTTTCTTATATGTGAACGTTCATCGTAAAAGAGTTTGTTATAGCAGGGTTGCAGTATAATTCCTCCCCTTAGTTATTTAATCAACCAGTTAACCAAATTTAATTGATATGATAATTGGGTTCTGCCAACCTTGTTGAATCTAAACATCACTTAAATACTGTATACCATTTCCAGCAATGTGAAGTAAGCTAAAAGTTCTCAGCAAGCAGCACACTATGTCACAATCAAAAGAAATTCCAAAAGAGATGAAAAAGTAAGTTGAAATATATCAGCGTGGAAAGAGTTACAAAGCCACTTATTTCTAAGGTTCTGGGACTCCATCAAACCACAGTTTGGAGAAAACTTGGAAGAGTTGTGAATCTTCCCAGAAGTCACTGACCTACCAAAATTCTTCCAAGAGGCTTGTCATCCAGAAAGTCACAAAAGAACTCACAGGAACATCTAAAGAACTGTAGGTCTTGTTCATCTTGTTCAACTATTGGGCAAAAATGGTATCCATGGTTGAGTTGCAAGGTGAAAGCCACTGCTAACCAAGAGTAACAAAGACTCATCTGTCAAAAAACACCTTGATGACTGCCTAGCATTTTATAATGAAGTTCTATGGATTGATAAGTCAAAAGTGAAACATTTGAAAGACATGGTTTCTGTTTCATCTGTCGTAAAACTAACTTGGTGTTCCTTACTAAGAACATCATACCAACAGTCAAAAATGGTGGCGGTATTGTGATAGTATTGGATGCTTTGCTGTTTCAGGGCCTAGGCAAATTGCTATAACCATGAATTCTGCTCTCTACCAGAAAATCCTGAATGAGAATGTCTGTCACTTTGTGAACAAAAGCTCAAGTGCAGTTGTGTAATGATCCAAAGCACAAGAGCAAGTCCTCCTATGAATGGCTGAAACAAATCTAAATTAAGGTTTTGTACTGGCATAGTCAAAGTCCTAACTTGAACCCCAAGACCTTAAATACAATGGTGCTTGAAAGTTTGTGAACCCTTTAGAATTTTCTATATTTCTGCATAAATATGACCTAAAACATCATCAGATTTTCACACAAGTCCTAAAAGGAGATAAAGAGAACCTAGTTAAACAAATGAGACAAAATATTATACTTGGTCATTTAATTATTGAGGAAAATGATCCAAAATTACATATCCATGAGTGGCAAAAGTATGTGAACCTTTGCTTTCAGTTTCTGGTGTGACGACCCCCCCCCCCCCCCCCCCCCCCCCCCTTGTGCAGCAATAACTGCAGCTAAACATTTCCAGTAACTGTTGATCAGTCCTGCACACCAGCTTGGAGGAATTTTAGCCCATTCCTCTGTACAGAACAGCTTCAACTCTGGGATGTTGGTGGGTTTCCTCACATGAACTGCTCGCTTCAGGTCCTTCCACAACATTTCGATTGGATTAAGGTCAGGACTTTGACTTGGCCATTCCAAAACATTAACTTTATGCTTCTTTAACCATTCTTTGGTAGAACGACTTTTGCGCTTAGGGTCGTTGTCTTGCTGCATGACCAACCTTCTCTTTAGATTCAGTTCATGGACAGATGTCCTGACATTTTTCTTTAGAATGCGCGGTATAATTCAGAATTCACTGTTCCATCAATGATGGCAAGCTGTCCTGGCCCAGATGTAGCAAAACAGGCCCAAACCATGTAGTGAAAATTCATTATGTCTGATTATTATAACTATTCTTTAAGTTCGTTTCTTAAGACACGTATTTTTTAGTATGTTACCTCACTTGTTGACAGTTTCGGCGAACACTTCCGCCTTCTTCAAAACAGTCACCAGATGTCGAGTGGTGACGTGCCTTATCAGCTGATGTTACTCTATGGAGCACCCCTAAGACCCATAGTAGACAGTATAGGATCAGTTACTTACAACCTTTCCAAGACACTGGCAGACATAATTAAACCACTCCTCGGACTCACGGAATACCACTGCAAAAACTCAAAACAACTGGCGAAAGAACTAAAGGAAATCAAGATAAAAAAGGATGAAATCTTTGTATCACATGACGTCATATCCCTCTTTACAAAAACACCGGTCACAAACACTCTCAACATAGTAGAAAACCGGTTAAAAGCAGACAGAACCCTGAAAAAACGTACAAAACTTACAGCACAGGACATAACAAAACTATTACATTTCATTTCCACGTCCACATATTTCCAATACAGAGGTACAATCTACAGACAAAAAGAGGGATTTGCAATGGGAGACCCGCTATCTGCCACTCTATGCACACTTTTTTATGGAGGATCTGGAAACCCGAGCCATAGAAACAGCACCGGATGACTGCAAACCTATCTTCTGGAAAAGATACGTTGATGACATTCTTGAAATAACCAAAACAGGTCACACACAACAACTCACGGATCATCTAAACTCCATAGACAAGACAGGCAACATCAAATTCACACACGAAGAGGAAACGGACAGGACAATAGCATTTCTGGACCTAAAAATACACCACACAGAAGAAGGTAATATCAGAATTACAACATACAGAAAACCTACACATACCGATCAATATCTTCTCTGGACATCTGAACATCCCATAGCACACAAAATGTCAGTAATCAGAACACTATACGACCGAACACAGAACATCACGGAGGAGAAAGACAGACAGGAGGAGGAACAACACATCCAACAGGCATTAAAAAACTGCCAATATCCACCGTGGGCAATTCGAAAAGGAAAATCACAGACACAAAAAAAGGAAAAAAACAAACAAGAAAAAACACAGAAAAAACAAACCGGGGCTTTGTCACATTACCATACATAAAAGGAGTTACAGAACGCATCCAACGATCCATGAGGAAATACCACATCAACACCCCGGTCAAACCATACAAGAACCTCCGACAGCTGCTCGTTCACCCCAAAGACAAAATACAACTGGACAATAAATGCAATGTCATCTATGAAATCCCTTGCCGGTCATGCAATAAAGTCTATATTGGTGAAACGGGCAGATGCTTCCACACTCGCAGGAAAGAACACCAATTAGAATGTGAAAAAGAAACAACAAAAAGACTCACAAGATCCGAAAAAGAAAAAGCAAACCAAGAAAACTTAAAATCAGCCATTTCAGACCACTGCAAACGACAGAATCATATTATGAATTGGGAAGAGGCCAGAGTCATTCGCGCTGAAGAGAATAGATATCAGCGTTGGATTTTGGAGGCAGTAGAGATACGTAAGCGGGCGCAGAGGACGATGAACCGGGATGAGGGAGCGTACGCGCTGTCACATACCTGGAGCGCAGTCCTGGGGCAGCGACCTGACAGCAGGAGGCGTGGACTACCTGTCAAATTGGGCGGGACGTTCACGCCTCCATAGAGTAACATCAGCTGATAAGGCACGTCACCACTCGACATCTGGTGACTGTTTTGAAGAAGGCGGAAGTGTTCGCCGAAACTGTCAACAAGTGAGGTAACATACTAAAAAATACGTGTCTTAAGAAACGAACTTAAAGAATAGGCCCAAACCATGATACTATCACCACCATGTTTCACAGGTGGGATAAGGTTCTTATGCTGGAATGCAGTGTTTTCCTTTCTCCAAACATAACACTTCTCATTTAAACCAAAAAGTTCTATTTTGGTCTCATTTGTCCACAAAACATTTTTCCAATAGCCTTCTGGCTTGTCCACATGATCTTTAGCAAACTGCAGATGATCAGCAATGTTCTTTTTGGAGAGCTGTGGCTTTCTCCTTGCAGCCCTGCCATGCACACCATTGTTGTTCAGTGTTCTCCTGATGGTGGACTCATGAACATTAACATTAGCCAATGTGAAAGAGGCCTTCAGTTGCTTAGAAGTTACCCTGGGGTCCTTTGTGACCTCGCCGACTATTACACGCCTTGCTCTTGGAGTGATCTTTGTTGGTCGACCACTCCTGGGGAGGGTAACAATGGTCTTGAATTTCCTCCATTTGTACACAATCTGTCTGACTGTGGATTGGTGGAGTACAAACTCTTTAAAGATGGTTTTGTAACCTTTTCCAGCCTGATGAGCATTAACAACGCTTTTTCTGAGGTCCTCAGAAATCTCCTTTGTGTGTGCCATGATACACTTCCACAAACATGTGTTGTGAAGATCAGACTTTGATATATCCCTGTTCTTTAAATAAAACAGGGTGCCCACTCACACCTGACTGTCATCCCATTGATTGAAAACACCTGACTCTAATTTCACCTTCAAATTAACTGCTAATTTTAGAGGTTCACATAATTTTGCCACTTACAGATATGTAATATTGGATCGTTTTCCTCAATAAATAAATGACCAAGTATAATATTTTTTGTCTCATTTGTTTAACTGGGTTCTCTTTATCTACTTTTAGGACTTGTGTGAAAATCTGATGATGTTTTAGGTCATATTTATGCAGAAATATAGAAAATTCTAAAAGGTTCACAAACTTTCAAGCACCACTGTAGTTGCTTCATGCCTGAAAGCCCTCCAATGTGGTTGAACTAAAGCACTTCTACAAACAAAAGTGGGCCAAATTTCTACACAATGACCTGAAAAGCTGATTTCTGGTTATCAGTAGTGTCTGGTTGCTGCTAAAGATGGCACAACCTTTTATTAAGTTTTGCCAGGAGGAGGGAGATTATCATGTAAAAACTGTGTTTTGTGTTTTCTCATGTTCTCCTTGAGTTTTTGTATGATGATCTGAAACAATTTACTGTAACAAAAATGCAAAAACAGAGGAAATCAGGTGGTGGTGGGGGGCATTCTTATATACCCCATTGTAGTGTGTCTTTGTTAATTGTTGCATGTGATTTTGACTGAAGATTATGTGAGCTTGTATTGTTTTCCTGGAAAAATCTAGTTTCTAATATTTCTTATATTTTTAGTTGGATTATATACATTTTCCTATGATTAGCCTGCCTTTAATTAAAAAACAAAATCATACATTTTCTCAGTAATATGCAGAGGGTTCCAAGAGTCAGACAAAAAACAAACTTACCCATCATACAGCAACATCATTAAAATTTTGTTGAATGCATATTCTGAACCAACTTGGGTGACAATTGTGACCTTTCTTTTTAGGTATCATAGTGCCAGTAACACTGAGGGTGACACACCTTTAACCACAATACTTCTGAGGGCCTTAGAATTGAGACACCACTCAAAAGTTTTGCGGTTAAACAAAATGGAAGAATATACCGTACAAAAAAAAGAGTGTTTTGCATAATTTTCTGATCTTGACAAAATATCCTTTTTTTCTCCATCAAAGTTGACATGTTACCTGGCTATGACAAACAGCACACAACTGACACCCAAGTAAGCCAGCAGAATATACATCCAGATATCAGGGGAAAGGGGATTGAGGAAGGAGAAGACGCCAGGGTTTGTGCCATTGGGTTTGCGGTACAGGATGCTGATGCCAAGAGTCATGAAGGGCTTAGAAAAATCGATCACCTTCTCCCTCACATATGTTATAGCCAAGGGAGCCACTGCCAGATCTGCTTTCTGTCAAACAAAACAGCAAAAAAGAGAGAAGCAATTAAGAAACATTGATTCAAAACCCTCAAATAATGAACTAATTACTTGTGGTCTACAACCCCGATTCCAAAAAAGTTGAGACAAAGTACAAATTGTAAATAAAAACGGAATGCAATAATTTACAAATCTCAAAAACTGATATTGTATTCACAATAGAACATAAACTACATATGTCGAAAGTGAGACATTTTGAAATTTCATGTCAAATATTGGCTCATTTGAAATTTCATGACAGCAACACATCTCAAAAAAGTTGGGACAGGGGCAATAAGAGGCTGGAAAAGTTAAAGGTCCCATGGCATGAAATTTTCACTTTCTGAGGTTTATTAATGTTAAAATGAGTTCCTTTGACCTTCTTAAGTCACCCCAGTGGCTAGAAATTTCATAATGTGTAAACCAAACTATGCCCAACATTTGAGAATGGCGCGTCAAAATGGCGCGTTGATAAGCTCTTCCCTTTACTACGTCAGCAAGGGAGATGATCCCCACGCCCCCCTCTGGATTCCCACCCACTGTATGGATTGCCCGCCCAGTTGTAGTGAGGAGACCATAGAGGACACAACAACATGGCATCATCTAAGCGAGCAAAACATGGAAATTGCGCTGTACATGGATGTGACAACACAGAAAAGAGTCTTTTCTGTGTTGTCACATCCATGTGTTTTTACTGCCGACGGGAGAGCCCCTGAAGACGCAGTGGCTTAATTTTATTTACTTCAATAATACGCCGTCGAGTCTACCTAAGACGGTGTATGTTTGTCGGAAGCATTTTCCTGAGGAATATTTCCACAACTTGGGACAGTACAGGGCAGGTTTTGCACATCAACTGTCACTGAAGCCTGGGTCCGTACTAAGCATCCCTGCCGCATCAGCCACAAACACCGAACAAGTAAGTGTATAACTGTTAAGTCGTTTTGCCGTGTTTTAAAATTGGTGCGTTTGCAATGGCTACATTAGCTGTGCAGCTAACCGCTTCCTGCAGTTAGCCAGGTACTCTGCACTACCTCTGTTATAATAGCCAATCAAAACAGTTTTTACAAAGACACCCACATTCTTTTTTTTAAGTCACTCGTTCATTTTATTTGTTTGTTTGTTCAGTAAAAACCCAAACATTTGTTGAATTTATTTTATTTCCTCGCGTCGCACCTTAATGACGTCAGCGCGCGGTATTTTTCCCTGATTCTGGGCCGGGGTGTCGTTAGTGGCAGAGCAGCTCCATCGCTGTGATCCATTGAAAGTCAGCCCTAGATCCAATCTTTTGTCGGGAGCCGAGGTTGCGCGGGCGGCCCTCCAGCGGCACCGGCCGCCCGTGGAGGCAGCGGTTCTCCCAGGGGTGAGTTGGGGGGAGGAAATGGCAAAGTCCCCACTCCTCCATGGTAAAACTGCTCAGTTTTACCATGGGCCTCAAGCTGAAAAAAAAAAACGACAAAGTCCCAGTTTTACCATGGGCTCGAGTTGTACCATTTTTTTTAGACAGGGCGGACGGACCAGGGCATTCGCCCGCCTGGCCATGCCTGATGAGGAGTGCTCTCGGCCGGCTTGGGAGGCAGACGGCAGCCCCTCCTGGAAGTGCAGTTTTACCATGGGCCTTAGGCGGAAAAAAATGACAAAGTCCCACTGCTCAGTTTTACCATGGGCCTCAGGTGGGAAAAAATGACAAAGTCCCAGTTTTACCATGGGCTCGAGTTGTACCATTTTTTTAGACAGGGCGGACGGACCAGGGCATTCGCCCGCCTGGCCGTGCCCGACGAGGAGTGCTCTCGGCCGGCTTGGGAGGCAGACGGCAGCCCCTCCCCCTCCCCCCATGGTACGCCCCCACCCTCTACCCTTCCCCGCCTCCATGCTTCTCATTAGCAAAATGATGCACTGGGAAAAGGGCTGAAATGGGGCCTTCTTCCAGGAGGCTATATCTACATTCCGAGGGTTCATTTCGAGAAAGGCTGCGGATATAATATCCGGAAGCCTCCATGATCCCGTTTAAAGCATCAACAAACCACCATGCCATGGGTCCTTTAAAGGTACAAAAAAGGAACAGCTGGAGGACCAAATTGCAACTCATTAGGTCAACTGGCAATAGATCATTAACATGACTGGAAATAAAAAGCGCATCTTGGAGTGGTAGCGGCTCTCAGAAGTAAAGATGGGAAGAGGATCACCAATCCCCCTAATTCTGCGCTGACAAATAGTGGAGCAATATCAGAAAGGAGTTCGACAGTGTAAAATTGCAAAGAGTTTGAACATATCATCATCTACAGTGCATAATATCATCAAAAGATTCAAAGAATCTGGAAGAATCTCTGTGCGTAAGGGTCAAGGCCAGAAAACCATACTAGGTGCCCGTGATCTTCAGGCCCTTAGACGTCACTGCATCACATACAGGCATGCTTCTGTATTGAAAATCACAAAATGGGCTCAGGAATATTTCCAGAGAACATTATCTGTGAACACAATTCACCGTGCCATTCGCCGTTGCCAGCTAAAACTCTATAGTTCAAAGAAGAAGCCGTATCTAAACATGATCCAGAAGTGCAGACGTCTTCTCAGGGCCAAGGCTCATTTAAAATGGACTGTGGCAAAGTGGAAAAGTGTTCTGTGATTAGATTAGATTAGATTAGATTAGATTAGATTAGATTAGATTCACTTTATTCATCCCACATCGGGGAAATTCACGTGTTACAGTAGCAAGAAAATGTCAAACTGATAACAAATAAAACTGAATTAAAAATTAGACAAATGAAGGATTAAATACAAAGGGCTATTTGCATTATCTACCGTGAAAAAGTATAGAAAAATTGCCTTATTGAGAGGCTTGGAAAAATTGCACATTACAGGTAGACTCTGTGTATATATACACACATATAGACATAAATAATATATATATATATATATAAAGTATGCATAAAAATAGTTTAAGGCCTATATTATTGCACATAATAATTGCATCGATGAGAGATGGCAGAGGTAGTGAAGTAGTGCAAATATAACGACAAACAGGTTATTGTTGCTATGTCACAAGTTGTGGGTGTTATACAGTCTGACAGCAGCAGGTATGAATGACCTGCGGTATCTCTCCTTCTTACACCATGGGTGTAGCAGTCTACTACTAAAAGAGCTGCTTAAAACCCTCACAGCCTCATGTAGGGGGTGAGAGGAGTTATCCATGATTGAGGTCAGCTTGGCTAACATCCTCCTCTCACCCACCACCTCAATGGAGTCCAGAGGACAGTCCAAGACTGAGCCAGCCCTTCTGACCAGTTTATTAAGTTTCTTCCTGTCCCTCTCTGAACTTCCACAGCCCCAGCAGACCACAGCGTAGAAAATCACTGATGCTACCACAGAGTCATAAAAAGTCCTAAGCAGTGTCCTGCACACACCAAAAGACCTCAGTCTTCTCAAGAGGTGGAGATGACTTTGGCCCTGCTTGTACAGGACATCTGTGTTGTTAGTCCAGTCCAGTTTGTTGTTGAGGTGAACACCCAGGTATTTGTACTCCTCTACAATCTCAATGTCCAAACTCTGGATGTTCACTGGTGCAATTTGAGGAACCATCCTTCTGAAATCAATCACCACCTCCTTTGTCTTGCTGGGGTTGATGCACAGGTGGTTCAGTTCGCACCAGGCGACAAAGTTGGTGATGACCTCTCTGTACTCCAGATCGTCCCCCTCTGACACACGTCCAACAATGGTTGTATCATCTGAGAACTTCTGGAATTGGCAGCTGTCCGTGTTGTAGCTGAAGTCAGATGTGTAAAGTGTAAAGAGGAAAGGAGAGAGCACTGTACCCTGTGGAGCCCCCGTGCTGCAGACTACCACATCAGACACACAGTCGCGGAGCCTCACATACTGCGGTCTGTTAATGAGGTAGTCGATGATCCATGCAGCCAGGTGGCAGTCGACACCAGCTCCCTCCAGCTTCCCCTTAAGCAGTGATGGCTGGATTATGTTGAAAGCACTGGAGAAGTCAAGGAACATGATTCTCACACTGCTCCCAGTGCCCTCCAGGTGCAAAAGTGAACGGTGTAGCAGGTAAATGACAGCGTCATCCACACCAATGCCCGGTCGATATGCGAACTGCAGGGGGTCCATCTTGCTGTTCACCAGGTGTCAGAGGTGGGAGAGAACAATCCTCTCCATGATCTTCATTAGGTGAGACGTTAAAGCTACTGGCCAAAAGTGGTTGAGCTCCCTGGGGTGCGCAGTCTTGGGAACTGGAACCACACATGATGTTTTCCACAGAAGTGGAACTTTCTCCAGACTGAGGCTCAGGTTGAAAATGTACAGAAAAATCCCACAGAGCTGATCTGCACAGTCCTTAAGCAGTCTGGAGTTGATACCATCAGGGAAAGCCAGCAGCTTTCTTTGTCTTGATCCTCCTCAGCTCCTTCAACACCTGATCAGCTGTTATGGAGAGGCGAGGGGTGTAGCCGAGGTGTGAGTCCTGTAGAGTGAGGTCGGGAGTGGAGTGTGTGGATTGGTCTGGCAGGGATCAGGGAGGTGATGTGGTGTGAGGAGGGAGCTGTTGGTGTCAGAGGTATTATGGGTGGGGTGGGGTGGAGTAATATCACAGACCGGTCAGGACTATGGTGAGTGGGGGAGGGTGGGGTGGCACAGTCAAATCTGTTGAAAAAGAGATTCAACTCATTTGTCCAGTCTTGGCCCCCAGATACAAGGCCCCTCCCACTGTCCTTTGTGTGGCCAGAGATGGTTTTCAGGCCTCTCCATACCTCTCTGGTGTTGCTCCCCTTGAGGTGCTCCTCCAGCTTCCTCCTGTAGCTGTCCTTGCCTCTCCTTATCCCCCTCTTCAGCTCCCTCTGCACTCTCCTCATATCCTCCTTGTTGCCAGATTTAAAAACCCTCTTCTTCTCGTTTAATAGGGCTTTTAGTTCACAGGTCACCCAGGGTTTATTGTTGGGAAAACACTGTACCTTCCTGACTGGCACAGTGTTTTCAACACAGAAATTAATGTAATCCGTGATGCAGGTTGTCAGGCTATCAATGTCATCCCCGTGAGGTTCACACAACACATCCCAGTCCATGGTGTCAAAGCAGTCCCTCAGTGCCATACTGGTCTCCTCAGACCAGCTCCTTACATACCTCTTGGTGGGTGGTTGTTTATTCATCATAGGTATGTATGTAGGGGACAAGTGAACCAGATTATGGTCAGAACGGCCCAGCAGGGGGAGGGGTGATGAACTATATGTGTCCTTGATGTTCACATATATTAAATCCAAATTTCTCTTGTCTCTGGTGTGGCATTTTACATACTGAGTGAAGGTTGGGCGAGTGGAGGACAGGGAAGCATGATTGAAGTCACCGGAGATTAGTAGCAGGGACTGGGGGTGCGATGTCTGAAGCTTTGACACTGTAGTGTGTAAGAGCTCACAGGCTGCAGCAGCATAGGCCGCTGGGGGGATGTACACAGTTATCGCGATAACATGCAAGGATTCCCTTGGGAGGTAATATGGCCGAATGCTAACTGCTAGCAGTTCAATGTTTTTACTGCAGTACTGCTCCTTTACCCTGATGTGCCCCGGGTTACACCATTTGTCATTCACAAACATCGCTATACCCCCTCCTTTCCTCTTACCACTCTCCTTGGCTTTCCTGTCCGCTCTCATGAGTTGAAATCCGTCCAGAGTGACTTGTGAGTCAGGTGAGAGTTCATTCAGCCAAGTCTCTGTGAAGCACATAAGGCTACACTCCCAGTACTCCCTCTGCAGCCTGGTTAGCGCCATTAGCTCATCCATCTTATTAGGGAGAGATCTTACGTTTCCCATGGTGACAGATGGTATACATGGTTTATACCATCTTTTCTTCTCCTGGCACTTCATTCCAGCTCTGCATCCCCTTCTCCTTAATTCCACGGGGATCACCAGTCTTTCCATGGGGAGTACCTTGGTGTTGTGCAGTGCTAACAGCTGCTCCCGAGTGTAAACAATGGAGCCATGGCTGAAAGTGTCCACTAATGCTGATTTAAATAGCCCCAGAAAGAAAAAGAGAAAAATACAAATGCACAGTCTCATGAGTAGTGCATCCCGAGGTACACACTTCTGACTGAGACTAGTGCAGAAAGAAGCATGAAAAAAGTACAAAAACATACCAAAACACAAACATGCTCGGAGCTACTGCAACTAGCTGCCACTCTTGTGGCGCCATCTTCTGTGGTCAGACAAATCAAAATTTGAAGTTCTTTATGGAAATCTGGGATGCCGTGTCATTCGGACTAAAGAGACAAGCGGAGGCCATCTGATCTGCTTTAATATCAACAGATCTTCATTTAAGGTACGTGAATCTTTTCATCATGGCACACCTTCAGCCTGTTCAGTGTGCTGAGTGCAGGATGTTTAGTCATTCTTCCTCCGTCACTAGCGATAGCTCTATTAGCTTTACTTGTGATAAGTGCAGATTAGTTAGCTCTCTGACGGAGAAGATTTCAGTGCTAGAAGCACGTGTCCAGGCTTTAGAGCAGGTTAGTGAGCGTCAGAACAGTGTAGTTTCTGTTAGGGAAAGTCTGGACGCCCTAGGTGGAGTTAGCAATCCCCCAACTCTGGCATTAGAGCCCTTACAGCGGGGCGAATGGGTGACGGCTCGGCGGCATAAGCGTAGAGCCAAAGCTACCGCTGAGGCTCGCCCACAGGAGCACCACTCCTCTCCGCATCACGTGTCGAACAGGTTTGCTCTCCTTAGTGATGCACCCACTGAGAAACCTGAAAGAGATCTGGTTATAGGGGACTCTATCATACGGCACGTGAAATTAGCTCAGCCTTTAGGGGCACCAGCAGCTTTAGTCAGGTGTATGTCAGGAGCCAGGGCGCCGGACATAGCAGGTAATCTTAGGGTCCTAGGCAAGCACAGGTTCTCAAAGATAGTTATCCATGCAGGAGCTAATGATATACGCCTTCGTCAGTCTGAGGTTACTAAGAGTAACTTTGCAGAGGTGTTTAAATTAGCAAAGGCGATGTCCGATGCTGTAGTATGCTCTGGCCCCATCCCAATGCGGCGTGGCGATGTAGCTTACAGCAGGTTATGGTCGCTGAACTGCTGGCTGTCCAGGTGGTGCTCTGAAAACAGTGTGGGCTTTATAGATAATTGGGCTAATTTTGAGGGCACTGCTGGCCTGTTAGGGTGGGACGGTATCCATCCCACTCGGGAAGGTGCTGCTCTCATTTCCTGCAGCATAGGTCATAGTCTCAGAACAGGCCTAGTTAATTTCTGACAATCCAGAGCCAAGGCCAGGGAGCAGACGAACAGGCTAAACCGACTGTCTGCTAGCTGCACAGAGTCGTCACTCAGGGCCCAGCTCAACAAAAAGGTAGAAATTTTCAGAGAGTTTGTTCCAGTAACCTAATCAATATAAAATTAGATCAGACTGACTGTACAGCTGCTGCCAGCACCTTTGATCTAAAGGTGGGGCTATTAAATATTAGATCTCTTACATCTAAAGCGCTAATGGTTAATGAACTCATTACTGATCAGGAGTTTAATGTACTGTGTTTAACAGAAACATGGATTAAGCCAAATGAATATATAGCATTAAATGAAGCGAGTCCTCCTGGATACAGTTATATACACCAGCCTCGTCTAACTGGCAGAGAAGGAGGCGTCGCGGTTATTTATAACGATTATCTAGGTGTAACACACAAACCTGGTTATAAATTTAATACATTTGAAGTTCTTCATACTCATATAATGTATGTAGCCTCGAAAAATAAGTCTACCCAGTTAATTCCATTGCTTATTATTTACAGGCCCCCGGGGCCATATTCTGAGTTTCTTTCTGAATTTGCAGATTTTATCTCAGATTTGGTTATTTCCTTAGACAAAGCTTTAGTTGTCGGGGATTTTAATATTCACTTTGATAACCCAGAAGACCCTTTAAAAACAGCGTTTGTGTCCATCTTAGATTCAGTCGGGATTAAGCAGAATGTCATAGGACCGACCCATAATGGTGGTCACACCCTTGATCTAATACTAACATTCAGATTAAACATAGACAATATAGTCATACTTCCACAGTCTGAAGTTATCTCAGATCATTGTCTCATCTCATTCAAAATATGTCTGAGTAATAATATATGCACCTCACCACGCTACTGTATTAAACGTACTTTCACGTCAACTACTGCACAGAGCTTTATAAATGATCTCCCAGAGCTGTCAACTTTGATTGGGTCACTGTCAGCCCCTGCAGAACTCGATCAGGCAACTGAATGCTTAGAGTCAACATTCCGCCATACTTTAGATAATGTAGCTCCTCTAAAAAGGAAAATGGTCAGAGACAAAAAATTAGCACCCTGGTATAATGATGACACTCGCACATTAAAACAGACCACTCGAAAATTGGAACGTAAATGGCGTCAAACAACATTGGTAGTGTTCAAATTGGCGTGGAAGGAGAGCTTCCTGAAGTATAGAAAAGCTCTTAGTGCTGCGAGATCAACATATCTCTCCTCCCTAATAGAAGATAACAAAAATAATCCTAGATTCCTATTTAATACTGTAGCAAAATTAACCAGGAATAAGTCCACTATCAACACATGCACACCTGCAGTATGTAGTAGCAACGACTTCATGAATTTTTTTAATGACAAAATTGAGAATATCCGACAAAAAATTCAAACTACTAATTTAAAGTTAGACAATGAAAGTGACCTTGTAGTTAACAATATAACTGTATCAGATCATCATTTAGAATGTTTTACTCCCCTAAAAGAAACTGAATTACTTTCATTAATCTCTACATCAAAAGCCTCAACTTGCGTACTAGATCCCTTACCGACACATCTATTCAAACAGATAATGCCTGGAGTAATTGAACCGCTTCTAAAAATAATAAATTCTTCTCTTATGATTGGCTATGTACCCAAATCCTTTAAACTAGCAGTTATCAAACCCCTGATTAAAAAACCTGACCTTGATCCCTGTCAGCTGTCCAATTATCGGCCAATATCAAACCTCCCCTTTATCTCCAAGATCCTTGAAAAAGCTGTGGCACAGCAGTTATGCTCATATTTACATAGGAATAACATCCATGAAATGTATCAGTCAGGATTTAGACCTCATCATAGCACAGAGACAGCACTGGTTAAAGTAGTAAACGACCTACTGTTGGCGTCTGATCAGGGCTGTGTCTCACTACTTGTGTTGCTTGACCTTAGTGCAGCATTTGATACCATTGATCATTCCATTCTTCTGGATAGACTAGAAAATGTTGTGGGAGTTAAGGGAATGGCCCTCTCCTGGCTCAGGTCTTATCTAACTGATCGTTATCAGTATGTTGATATAAATGGTGATATTTCTAGACGTACCGAGGTAAAGTTTGGTGTTCCACAAGGTTCTGTCTTGGGTCCACTGCTTTTTTCTCTATATATGTTACCTCTGGGCGATATTATTCGTAAACATTGTATTAGTTTCCACTGTTATGCTGATGACACACAGTTGTATGTCTCTGCAAAACCTGATGAGAGACACCAGCTTAATAAAATTGAGGAATGTGTTAAGGACATTAGACACTGGATGCTTATAAATTTCCTTCTGCTTAACTCTGACAAGACTGAAGTACTTGTGCTTGGACCACATACAGCTAGAAGTAAGTTTTCTGATTACACAGTAACTCTGGATGGCCTTTCTGTTTCTTCACGTGCAGCAGTAAAAGACCTCGGAGTGATTATTGACCCCAGTCTTTCATTCGAAACTCACATTGATAACATCACCCGGATAGCTTTCTTTCATCTCAGAAATATTGCAAAGATAAGAAATTTAATGTCATTGCATGATGCAGAAAAACTAGTCCATGCTTTCGTTACCTCCAGGTTGGATTATTGTAATGCCTTACTGTCTGGATGTTCCAATAAGTGCATAAACAAGCTCCAGTTATTTCAAAATGCCGCAGCAAGAGTCCTTACTAGAACTAGAAAATATGACCACATCACGCCTGTCTTATCCACACTGCATTGGCTCCCAATCAAATTTCGTATTGATTATAAAATACTACTATTGACCTTTAAAGCACTAAATGGTCTCGCACCACAGTACCTGAGTGAACTTCTGCTCCTCTATGACCCGCCACGCCTACTTAGATCAAAAGGTGCAGGCTATCTGCTGGTACCTCGTATAGTGAAGGCTACATCAGGGGGCAGAGCCTTTTCTTACAAAGCCCCACTGTTATGGAACAGCCTTCCAAGTAATGTTTGGGAATCAGACACAGTCTCAGCATTTAAGTCTAGGCTGAAAACATATCTGTTTAGTCAAGCCTTTTGTTAATGGTGTTTATGAGGTAAAGGAGTAGATCTGGAGGGTCCTCAGACATAGAGTGTTTTGGTAAACTGGGATGTATGGATGCTGTCAGTCCCCACTCGCTTGCTCACTCGAGTTTGTTGACGGTGCAGTGGCTGGCTGCTTTATGTCCCGGGGCTCCCTCATGCCTGTGTTACCTTCTGGCTCTCTCCTTTTAGTTATGCTGTCATAGTTAGTTGCCGGAGTCCCTGCTTGTACTCGGTGCAATATGTATACTGTTCCTACTTATTCAGGTGACATTGGGCATACCTAACCACCTGTGTTTTCTTTCTCTCCCCCCCCACCCCAAATCTGTCCCTCTGAGTTACATGGAGTCAACAGGAAATCTTTTGGTGGAGACGGTGGGGACCTCGACTGGCTATCGTAGCCTGCAGGGAATCGGCCGTCAGACATTCTGTCGCATGTCCCAGACCCAGTGAAATGTAACTGAATTGTCTTGGCCAGGCCTAAGGGTCCCATCTGCATCTCATCATTGCTGAGGAGCGTGCTCCCATCACCCAATCAAGCATCCAGCCAGAGCAAGTCATGATATATTTTTTACCATATTAACATGCCATTGTGTGTCATGCCTGATGTAAAGACTCTCGTCTCTGCGAGCCTACCACACAGATTTAATACTTGTCATTTTTAGGGCATACCTAACAACGTGTTTTCTTTCTCTCTCCCCCCCCCCCATCTGTCCCTCTGAGTTACATGTTGATCCTGGGATTGAGATGCTGGCCTCTTCTGCCCCTCGGACCTGCTTGATCCATCCTGGTGCCCTGTGTCTGGTCGGAGTTTTATTGCCCCACTCCTGTGAAGGACGGCCCCATGAGGACAGTTGAGGGTTATACCTGTTAAAACTGTTAATATTATAGTCAGGCTGTCTGTTGTTGCCCAAATGAGGATGGGTTCCCTTTTGAGTCTGGTTCCTCTCGAGGTTTCTTCCTCATGTCGTCTGAGGGAGTTTTTCCTTGCCACCGTCGCCACAGGCTTGCTCTTTGGGGATAGATTAGGGATAAAATTAGCTCATGTTTTAAGTCGTTCAAATTCTGTAAAGCTGCTTTGCGACAATATTGTTAAAAGCGCTGTACAAATAAACTTGATTTGATTTGATTTGAAGAGGAGAAGGACAACTCAAGTTGTTATCAGTGCTCAGTTCAGAAGCCTGCATCTCTGATGGTATGGGGTTGCATTAGTGCGTGTGCCATGGGCAGCTTACACATCTGGAAAGACACCATCAATGCTGAAAGGTATATCCAGGTTCTAGAGCAACATATGCTCCCATCCAGATGATGTCTCTTTCAGGGAAGACCTTGCATTTTCCAACATGACAATGCCAAACCACATACTGCATCAATTACAGCATCATGGCTGCGTAGAAGAAGGGTCCGGGTACTGAACTGGCCAGCCTGCAGTCCAGATCTTTCCCCCATAGAAAACATTTGGCGCATCATAAAACGGAAGATACGACAAAAAAGACCTAAGACAGTTGAGCAACTAGAATCCTACATTAGACAAGAATGGGTTAACATTCCTATCCCTAAACTTGAGCAACTTGTTTCCTCAGTCCCCAGACGTTTACAGACTGTTGTAAAGAGAAAAGGGGATGTCTCACAGTGGTAAACATGGCCTTGTCCCAACTTTTTTGAGATGTGTTGTTGTCATGAAATTTAAAATCACCTACGGTAATTTTTCTCTTTAAATGATACATTTTCTCAGTTTAAACATTTGATATGTCATCTGTGATCTATTCTGAATAAAATATGGAATTTTGAAACTTCCACATCATTGCATTCCATTTTTATTTACAATTTGTACTTTGTCCCAACTTTTTTGGAATCAGGGTTGTAGATAGTTTCTCATAACAATATTCAGGTCATATGAAATGCTAATTCAAAATTTAAGATGCTATCACATTATGCATATACATTAACAGCAATTAATTTACTCATTTTTAAATATGTTTACTGTTATGCATGTATTCTTAAATGGGAACAAAATTTTCACAAACTTTTAAATAAAATTGACTTTACTATAATAGAATATGAATGAATGAATGAATTTATTTTATTTCGAACATGTATAAAAAATGTATGTAACTATTTGTACATACAAAAGAAAGAAAACGAAAAAGTGACAAAAAAATTAATAAATAAAATACATAAAGAGCTAAGACATTACAATACACCGCACATTGTTCGAAAAAGGAGTGGGAAGAAATACAATACTTTTTTAATTTCCCACCCCTTTTTAACTACCCCGAAATCCAAACTTCATTAATACACCTATAAAAATATATACCATATATACACTTCATGAATATCTATATAAATATATAATTACAAAAATAAATATATACTACATACCATATATATATATATATATATATATATATATATATACACACACTTCATAAATATCTATATAAATATTTAATTACAAAAATAAATATATACTACATACCATATATACACTTCATAAATATCTATATAAATATATACACTTCACAAATATATATATATATATATATATATATACACACACTATATACCATATATACACTTCATAAATATCTATATAAATATATAATTACTAAAATAAATATCTACTACATACCTATCCCTGTAAATATGAGTATATAAACTATCCCCATAAATAAATATATACCATATATACCATATACTAAGTTAGTTCTAATACAACAATCAACCCTATTCTATTTATCCCTCATCATCCTCCGTTGACATACTTCCTCTTCTATATACTTTTTTAAAAATTTTTTTGTACCTTTTTTTAAACAGATTTATATTTGCACTTTGTTTTATTTCTGTCTCCAGTCTGTTCCATAAAGTCATCCCACAGCTCGATATGCACATGTTTTTCATATTTGTTCAAACCTTTGGTTTTTTAAAATTTAGGTCTCCCCTTAGATTATATCCCCCCTCTCTCTCACTAAACATTCCTTGTATATTTTTTTGGCAATAGATTATTTCTTGCTTTATACATTATTTGTGCTGTTCTGAATTTGACCAGATCCATAAATTTCAACATGTATGATTTTATGAATAGTGGGTTTGTGTGATCTCTGTATCCTGTTTTGTTTATTGTCCTTATTGCTCTTTTCTGTATTGTACATATTGGCTGCAGAGTGGTTTTGTAGGTGTTTCCCCAGACTTCGACACAGTAAGTCAGATATGGCAAAAATAATGAGTAATATAGAGTATGCAAAGATTTGCAATCAAGAATATGTTTTGTTTTCCACAGAATTGCCGAGCATTTTGCCAGTTTTGCTCGTATATATCCTACATGAGGTTTCCAGCAGACTTTATGATCCAAAATCACACCAAGAAATTTAATTTCCTGTACCATTTCTATCTTAGTATTGTCTATTATCAATTCTACATTACAATCTATTTTGTGTCTCCCAAACAACATGATCTTTGTTTTGCTTAGATTTAATGATAATTTATTTTTGTCAAACCATAGTTTTAGTTTATTTATTTCAGTTGTGATTGTCTCTAAAGTCTGCTGCAAATTCTCACCAGAACAAAAAAAATATTAGTGTCATCTGCAAACAAAACAAATTTCAGTACTCGCGAAATTCTACATATGTCATTAATATATAATATGAATAATTTCAGACCTAATATTGACCCCTGTGGTACCCCGCATGTAATGTTCATGAAATCAGATTTATGGTCACCTATCTGCACAAACTGTTGCCTGTTTCTTAGATAGCTCGACAGCCAGCTCCACCCAACTCCCCTAACACCACACTTTTCTAGTTTACTTAATAATATACTATGATCAATGGTATCGAATGCTTTTTTTAGGTCCACAAATACTCCAATTGCTATTTTTTTTTTATTGTGTATACATTTTGTGATTTCCTCTATTAGTTCCATTAGTGCCATCGATGTTGATCTGTCCGTTCTGAATCCATATTGACTGTCTGTAAGGAGGTTGTGTTTTTCAATGAATTTGTCCAGTCTATCTGAAAAAAGTTTTTTTGAGTGTTTTGGAGAATTGGGGGAGTAAAGAAACAGGCCTGTAGTTTGTGAAATGGTGTCTATCTCCGGATTTAAACAATGGTATCACTTTTGCAATTTTCATTTTGTCTGGAAATGTACCTGATTGAAAAGATAAATTGCAGATGTGGGCGAGTGGTTTCACAATTCCCTCAATAACTGTCTTTACTGTTAACATGTCTATATCATTCCAGTCTGCAGAGGTTTTGTTTTTACATTTTCTTACAATTTGGATAATTTCTTCCTCATCAGTTGCAGTTAGAAAAATTGTACTTGGATTTCTGTCCCCCATATCTTCTATGTCCCCACATTGTGTTGTATCGGGTTCCTTTATTTTTGCCGCTAAATCTGGTCCCACATTTACAAAGAATTGGTTAAAACCATTCACCACATCCTCCATATTTTTTATGATCTTATCATTTTCAGTGTAGTACTCCGGGTAATTTGTAGTTTTGGATCCATTTCTCACAATACCATTTAGTACAGTCCATATACCTTTAATATTGTTTTTTATTTTTCTCCACTAATTTATTATAATAGTCTTTCTTACATATCCTCATAATATTAGTTAATTTATTTTTATATTTTTTATATATTTCCTCTGCCTCTATAGTTCGATGCTTTAAGAATTGTCTGTATAATATATTTTTCTTTTTGCAGGCATTTTGTAGCCCCTTGGTGACCCATGGACTATTTGTATATTTATGTATATTACTGTATTTCTTTATAGGACAATTTTTATTATATAGTTCATTGAATATTATTAAAAATTCCTCATATGCTTTATCAACATCTTTTTCTTTATAAACTACATTCCAGTCCTGTATCATTAAGTCATTTTTTAGTGCAATCATGGTTTCTTCAGTTTTCACTCTTATATATTTATAATTTTTAGTATCCTTTTTCTTGCTATAATTACAGTAATATACATTAAAAATAGGTAGGTGGTCACTGATATCTGTTAATAGTAGTCCACTCTCTATATTATTTTCCAGGATATTAGTAAATATATTATCTATTAAAGTGGTGCTGTGAGAAGTGATCCTGCTTGGTCTGGTAATAGTTGGATACAGTCCCATACTGAACATTGAGTTAATGAGCTCTTCTGTCATTTTATATTTTTTTATGATTTAAGAGGTCGATGTTAAAATCACCACAGATGTACATAACCTTCTGTGTTGATTTTATAAACATACTTTCCATCCAATCTATAAAAACTTCTATGCTTGATCCAGGAGATCTGTATATACAGCTCACCATTATATTTTTCATTTTTTCACAACATATTTCTACTGTAATACACTCCATCCAATCATCAACAGCTACCGTCATTTTATTATTAATTTTATTTTCCAAACTATTATCAACATATATTGCCACTCCCCCTCCTCTTTTGTTCTTTCTGTTTATATAATTAAATTCATACCCGTTCAGCTCAAAATCTACTCCCATCTCATCATTGATCCAAGTTTCTGATATGGCTATTATATTGAATGGAGTATTGAACTGACTGAGATATTCCTTCATTTTATGGAAATTGGCATACAGACTTCTGGTATTGAAATGAATAATTGATATCTTATTTCCTTCTCTGATCTTTGCATTGTATTGATTTTCAGTGTAATACCGGCAGCTGATATTGATGTTGCTGAAAAGATTATTTTCCGGATCAATATTATTTTCCATATCTTGTGTTTTATGCTCAGTATAAAGGAAGGTGTCCAGTTCTTGTGTCCAGTGTCCAATCCTTGTGTCATGATTGTAAATTACTTTGATTGGCTCCCTCAGAATTTGTCCAGTTCCCCAATATCTCGGACGACCAGGATCTTGGCCTCTTCTGGAGATTCCTTCAGCTTTATGAATATCTTACAATTTTGTGTCCAAGTGTTTTGGATTTTCCCCTGTTTCCTCAGGAGTCTCGCTTTTCTTGCAATGTCTGCATTTTTTTTTTGTTAAGTGCTCATTCAGAAAAACGTCTGAGCCTTTCAGTTTCCTCCCTTGCTTTAACAGCTGCATCTTATACTTTCTGTTGGCAAATCTTATTATTACAGCCGGTTTGCCTGTGTTGCTTCTCCGTGGGAGAGGGTGACATGCTTCGATGTTAGTGCTTTTTACCTCTATACCCTTGGAGTGCAGGAATGCTAACACCTGTTGCTCCACAGAGTTAGCATCCTCCTCGTTCTGCTCCTCTCCATCTCTTCTCGTCACTGCTCCAGCATATGACCGGGGTTTAATCTGCAGTCTGGTCACAATGATGTCATTTATCTGGGTGTACTGCTCCAGCTCCTCCACTCGGTTCTCGAGAAAGGCGATCCTCTTTGCCTTCTCCGTGTTCTGCAGCCGCAGAGCTTTGACCTCTTCCACCAGGTCCAGGATGGTCTTCTGCTGCATCCTGACAGCAGAGATTTCTTCACCCAGAAAGTCGAGGGATTTTTTAATGTCATCAATCTCCTTGACTGTAGGAGCTCTCTTCGGGGGCATTGCGTTGTTTGTTGTTACGCGGCCCATTCCCGCACAGCCTCGCGGCCTGCTCTCGCGCAGCCTCGCTCCCGCGCAACCTCTCGGTCCGCTCTCATGTCATATGAAATGACATGCTTCTTAAAAATAGCAGTCGTAGATAGATTGCCACAATGTAAATGACATTAGGCTGCTTGATGAAAAGGTATTTAAGGATTACTACTGTAGAGAAGATATGGCATAAGACTATAAAATAGAGATCACTAAACAACTAGTACAATTTTATAAAATTAATCTTAAGTATTCACTAAAACAATATATAAAAATGCCACGTTATTATTGAGAGAAAGCGATGCACAATAATCCACAAGGAATCAGGTGCATTAACCATCCAATGTTCAGCTGATCACATAGCTAATTTATGATATAATAAAGGATTATATCAATAATTCATTCAGCAGTGTTCACTGTTTTGGATGACAGAGTGTTTTACACATGCACATGCTCTGGCTACAGTGTCTCTTAATAAGATCTCTGGAGAAAAGATAAACAATGCTCCTACAACCTGCCAAGCTCTCATCCATCTCTTCCAGTTGTCATTATTTCTCAGGGATAAGATTCCCCATATGTCCCAATTAAGAATGGAATGGTATAACAATTGTATGAAATACAGACAGGTAATAACTAAAAAGCCAGAGGACTGTTATACTGTGGGGAGCATTTTGTTGGTATGGTTTAGGTTCACTTGTCCCCTCAGTGGGAAGAGTCACTTCAAATGCAAACAAAGTTATGCTGATGGACCACCTCTATCCTTTGACTACGTGCCTTTATCACTTGTGATGATCCTGACAGGTGTGATCTCTTCTAAATAATATACCATGGCCTTTACAGTCTCCAGTTTGCAAACCAGTTGATCACCTATGTAAGATTTTGTGCCGAAATATTAACACTCTCCATCACCATCAAACCACCTATTGAGGTAATCGTTCAGAAGAATGATGTTCATTCCTCCAATACTACAGTCCTGAAACTGTTATAGGGGTTTGTGGTGGCACAACACCTCTTTGTTTTAGAAGCGTGGACAAGCACCAGCTGTGATGGACTGAAACAGTTACAGGGAATGGGCGTTTAATGAGTGAGTCTAAAACTATGTGTGATTTAACTACTCTGAGTATGGCCCAAACACTAGTGAGAGTAGGCCTTACCCATGAACTGAGCTACAACAGCAGCACATTGTGTGTGTGCACCTTATATATACACACACATTTTGAAACCATTTATATTGACAAGAGTGCTGAAAAGCACTGTAAGAGAAAAAAATCAAATAAAAAAAACTAGGTGCAAGGATCAAGGACACTGCTATACACCTTTGACAAGGGGATCAAAACCAGGCCCTCCTTGACTTCTGAGGCACTTCTGAAAACACAGACTGAGGACTAACAGGTGCTCCAGAGCTCACTGCAGCCTTCTGGTACTCCACCTGCAACTCACCTCATTAAGATAAACTGGAAGGTGAGTTGGTTTCCTCTCCCTGATCCTAAGCAAGCATAACAGCTCCAGGACATGTTGGAGGTGGTTGCTGGCAGAGAAGCATGACTGGAAAAAAACAACAACAGCCACCGGAGTTCCATTGCCACTGATAAACTGGATCGCTGGGTTGAGCAGCTTATGCAACCCATAACAATATTACGTGAAAGTCTGCTTTCTCAGCTATTAGTTCAGTCTGAATTAGAGCAAATTTTCATACTCATTCATTCACTTCTTGGTTTGGTTTATTTTCTCATTGCATGTAATTAAATTAATCAGAAATACACACATAAATCTCCTTCATTCATTGGTCTGAAATACAACAAAAATATACCTTTGGCAAGTGTGCATAGAAATAATGAAAAGTCACCCAAGCACAGAGAACTGAGCTACATTCAATAAATTATTAGATAATTATAGAAATTACCACTTTTAAAAATGGTCTATCACATTCCACCATTTGTTTTGACACCTTCAACACCTCTAGTCTTTCTTGTTACAAATTTGTATTCCTGAAATCTTCTTCTTCTTTCAGTTGCTCCCATTAGGGGTCACCATGATCCGCATATTTGATTTGGCATAGGTTTTTACACCAGATGCCCTTCCTGATGCAACCTTCCCCAATCTATCCAGGCTTGGGACCAGCACTAAGTATGCACTGGTTTGTGCAACCCCAGTGGCTGGGCATTTTTACCTAACCTGCACAACTTTGATAAGTGGGAGGAAACCAGCGTAGACACAGGAAAAACATGCAAAGCTCACACAGAAAGGTCCTGGAACCTTTTTGCTGTGATGAAACAGTGCTGACCAGTGCACCACCATGCCGCTCAAATTTGTATTCCTGAAATACCATTAAAATATACTTTTTGGCCTATAAACATTCACCTAAGCAAAGAGAACTGAGCTACACTCAGTAAATTATTAGATAATTATAGAAATAACCACTTTTAAAAATTGTCTATCACATTCCACCATTTGTTTTGACACCTTCAACACCTCTAGTCTTTCTTGTTACGAATTTGTATTCCTGAAATCTTTTTCTTTCAGCTGCTCCCATTAGGGGTCACCACAATCTGCATATTTGATTTGGCATAGGTTTTTACACCAGATGCCCTTCCTGACGCAACCTTCCCCAATCTATCCAGGCTTGGGACCAGCACTAAGTATGCACTGGTTTGTGCAACCCCAGTGGCCGGGTATTTTTACCTAACCTGCACAACTTTGATAAGTGGGAGGAAACCAGCGTAGACACAGGAAGAACATGCAAACCTCACACAGAAAGGTCCTGGAACCTTCTTGCTGTGATGAAACAGTGCTAACCAGTGCACCACCATGCATGCTGAATACAATACAAATTTGTATTCCTGAAATACCATTAAAATATACTTTTTGGCCTATAAACATTCAACCACTTATTTTGGAAATATCATACAAACAAGAATCTTAGATTGACACATTGACAGACAGCCCGAAAACATGACGCCTCCACATCGTAGTAAGCTCCTTTTCAGTGTTGTCACAGCAAGAACAGAAATGGGTCAAAGGCTTGGCTGTTTAGTCCGATGGAATGGGAAGAATGAGTGCCACACAGGAGCTAGCAGCAACCTTGGTCCAAATGCAAGAGCTATAAGCAACAATGCAAGAGCATAATGAATGGTATAGCTTGCTCAGTTCTGTTTTTTTTTTTTTTTTTTTAAACCTGATTACCTACTTGGGAATAAAACCACAAAAGTTGATGCACTTATTAAAATTAACAAGCCATAACACAAAACGACAAAAACTTAAGTTGTTACTCCCCTGAAACTGCTTGTGGCTCCTATTTAGCAGGCCATCCCTAGAGAAATTCAAGCCATAACAAACCTATTCCTTGAAAACATGCCATTTGATAAAAGTTTTTTGTTTGTTTGTTTGTTTTTAATTTACTCCACTTCTACAAACCTAACCCAAGTGTTTTCTAGGCTATCAGCTTCCTCTTTTTTCCATTAACACCTGGTCAACCAACATTCCAGCAGTGGATCAATGGTTTTAGGCCAGCAGTCACGAAGTGGACTTCTCCCACCAGCCAGAGGCGGTCATCATCATCAGTCCTTACTTCAAAACTGCTTGTATGCCTTTTTGTTTACTTCATTAAACTTCCTGTTAGATATCTATAATTCTGATGTCTTACCACAATTTCTAGCTGAATGTTTGACCAATAGATTATTGTTTGCTATCATTGTGTATGCCAGGTTTCTAATTTTTTTTTAAATCTGTTGTTCTTGCCATGCCATATTGTATTGATCTAGAAACTCTAAAGTGCATCTGCCTTGCCTCTGATACTCTTCTTTACTGGTAAACTGACTTGGACTGTCTGACATAGATTTTTGTATTTGCTTTAATCTCTCCAATTGAATCTATTCCTGTCTCTGGAGAGTCATTGTATAATATGGTGTATGTGTATACCAATTGTGCCACATATTTGTGAAGTCCAATTAATTTGAGCCCCCATGTGTATCTGGCACCTAAAAATATTCTTGTTTCTGTATTCTTAATGCACACTGTTTCATTATGTAGCCAGCAAGTTCATTATAAACACACAATATCTTTAAGGCATCTATTTGATCCGTACTCAAATGTACAAACAGTTAGCTTGAAAGGAATTGGGGAAAATTATCTGTGCAATACATTTGTGTGTCAGATTTATCATCAGTGTTGGAGTCAAGACCATCAATAGATGCCTGAGACCAAGTCATGTCCAAGACCAGAAAAAGCTTTTCGAGGCCAAGTCAAGACCAAAACTTTGAGGGGTTGAGACCAATCCAAGACCAAGTCAGTGCGAGTCCCACAATGCATGACACACAATGAAATGTGGAACATGCAAACCATAGGCACTTCTCAAATTTTATCAGGAACAAAAATTTCAAATTAGCAATGAGACACATTATTGGTTGCATTTGAAGCAGGATGTTACATCCAATCACAATAATGATGTTAACAAATAAACCAGGCAATGCACAGGCAATTTAGTGATATCCCCACAGTTGTGGTCTTGACCAGGCTTGAAATAAAATCCAGAGTCCTCTATGTCTGAGACTGAGACAAGACCAAGTAAAAATGTGCTTGATTCTGAAATAAGGCTGAGATCTTCAAAAAGTAGTCCTGAGACCAGTCTCAAAACCAAGACCAATCACAAATAGTATAACACTATTGTTTATACCGTGCAAAAACACGGTATTGTTTATACCGTGGTTTTGCAATTTTTGTACAAAACAGTAAATTTGTGGACATTAAGTTTGTTTTTCTTTAGTCAGTCTTCATTAATCTCCATTTCAGATACCAAGACTTCTACCAAGTTAGCTATTTACTTTGCCATAAATAAATACAACAAAAAGTAAATGTTTGTACTTGGTATTTATTGAAATTTTACTGGAGTCCATGTGGAACCAAAACAAAGACTTACATGGTCCATAAGTTCTCGCACCATCCCGTTCC
Organism: Neoarius graeffei; assembly: GCF_027579695.1. Taxonomy (NCBI): domain Eukaryota; kingdom Metazoa; phylum Chordata; class Actinopteri; order Siluriformes; family Ariidae; genus Neoarius; species Neoarius graeffei. Next base: position 20,615,706 of record NC_083589.1, on the reverse strand, counting down.
ATTGGCCTGTGCTCTCCTCTAATGCTCCATACTTCCCGTCTTCCACCAGTTGGATCTCATAATGGAATCCAAGAATACCAGCGAGCTCACGCAACAAGTCCACGCAATAGCCCTCAAAGCGGTCATTGCCACAGAGAGGTTTATCCGACTTCTTAAACATCACGTAAGGTTCTTCCTGCATGTATGAGACAGAAGAGGAATGAAAAAGTAAGCTCAGAACTTAGTATAACCATATTATTCTAGGGACAATTAGAAAGGAAATCTGAATGCTTGTTCTTTGGTAGACTACAGAATGAGTAAAAAAAAATAATCAATAACAATGACCATCATAAGAGGTTTTATAATCTGGTTTTAGAAACATTAAATACTGCTCAGTGAGTGCTGTTGTGACTGAGTCAGTGAGACCTGTAGATGTAGACTAATGTTTTTCATTTTGTAGCTTGAGATGCCACCACCTTAATCGATGCAAGTAAGAAGCAGAGTTAGAAACCGAATTGTCTCCGAATATACTTAATATTTTATTTATTAATATTCCCCATATTAAGAGCCAGCCTAAGTTGGTTTTCTGTGTGGCCCATTCAGGTTATTAAAATGAAAACTATATTTATCATTACCATTAAAATGATCATGCCTCTGAGGTTGCCATTTGTTTCTCAACTAGAGATTTTTAGAGGTGTTGGATTTTCAAATAGCGTCTATACAGTCAACTTTAAAGACAAAAATTTGCCTTTAAGTCAGAAAATGTAAGCTACGGTACAAAGGAAGATCACTTAAAATGACATTAAAACAATCTTAAAATCACATAAAGAAACATAAATGCAAGGGGTAAATAATAAATAAAAAAGTCTAAGACAATGATACATAAATATGAAAAGAATTTTAAAAAGCATCTAATAAGTGTTGAGTAGGCTTTACTGTCAATATATTATTGACTGAGTAGTCCTTGTACTAATTATAGTAATAATCTAGAAGTATTTTCTTTTCCCTATGATGAACTAGATGAGGCCATAGGATACTAAATACACACACACTGTCAGCATGTGGACTAATCAACTATCCAATTAATCAATTAATCAATTACCATTGAATACCGTTCCATAGTATTTCAGTGACACATGTTCTGCATTCTGAAGATTTTTAAGTGCATGCATTTACCAGAATAGTGGCGACCTTTAGTGATTTGTTGGACAAGGAGTTTGTAACATTGGCTGCTTTACTCTTGTGATGCTCTGTCATATTTAAGCCACTCAGAGGTTCCCATGTGCCAATCTGTTGATCCAGTAGACATATGCATATATATAAAAAAATTCACAAAAACAAATGTAGAATGTACACAGACATGCAGAAATGCCAAATACACTGTACCTTTTCCAGCCCTTCCTCCTTCAGACTGATCACGTCTAGATCAAAGTCCGTTCTCAAGCCATTGGTTTTGTTGAAGAGAACTCGCCCTGTCAGACCATCCCACGAAGCCTTTGAAGAACATAACGAGGCACTCTGTTACATGGTTTAAATTCATATAACTGTAAAAATGTGGATAATAATTGAAAACATGAAAGGAGTTCATTCTTAAATGATGATAAATTATTAAGAACCTGCTTTGTTGCATATTTGCATGTTTATATTTAAAAGTAAACATGTAATATACTGTATGTATACATGAGTACAGATCAGAGTGCTTGTTTTATTTAATGCTTTTCATTTTATGTAGTTAGAATGTAGAACGGCAGCATGGTGGTGCAACAGGTAGTGTTGCTGTTTCATTGCACGAGGGAACTTTGCATTATTGCTTGTACTCAGCGCAAAATATATACTGTACCTACTAATTCAGGTGACATTGGGCATACCCAACAACCTGTGTTTTCTCTCTCTTCTCCCCCCTCCAATCTGTCCCTCTGAGTTACATGTCAATCCTCCTCTGCTCATCAGACCTGCCTGATCCATCCTGATGCCCTATGTCTGGTTGGAGTCTCATTACATCACTGTGGAGGATGGCCCCATATGGACAGTTGAAAGTCACACTTGGAAGACACTCTGGACACTTACAGTAATGCTTTTGTGGCTGAGGACTACAGTTGGCTTGCTAACTTTGGGACTGCAGTTGTCATGAACAGTTTTGCACTCAAGTTTCCATTAATGAAAGAGTTATAACATGAACGAAACTGACTTCATGTTAAAACTGTTAATGTTATAGTCATGTTGTCTGTTGTTGTCAAGGTGAGGATTGGTTCCCTTTTGGGTCTGGTTCCTCTCAAGCTTTCTTCCTCGTGTCATCTGGGGGAGTTTTTCCTTGCCACCCTTGCCATGGGCTTACTCATTGGGGATAGATTAGGGATAAAATTGGCTCATGTCTTGGGTCATTCAGATTCTGTAAAGCTGCTTTGGGACAATGTCTATTGTTAAACGTGCTATACAAACAAATTTGACTTGATTGAGGGAAGCCATGGCCTAATGGTTAGAGAGGCAGCTTTGGGACTAAAAGGTCACCAGTTTGATTCCCTGGAGCAGCCAGAATGGCTGAAGTGCCCTTGAGCAAGTCACCTAACCCCAGGGTGCTCTGGGTATGTTGTACATTGCTCTGGATAAAAGTGTCTGCTAAATGCCATTAATGTAATCTAATGACAATATCTTGAGTCTGTTACCTGTTTATCTCCTTCCAAAAACATGCTGACTGTGTGTGTATGAACTCCTGTAATAGACTGGCTTCCCACCCACAGTGCATCCCTGCCCCACATCCAGTGTTCTCAAGATAGACTCTATATAAAGGACAAGGTAGTCACTCAAGATGAATAATAAAAAGAATAAAAACATTAGAATAAAAAATGTTTTTCGCAAGCAGTCACTGATGTCTGCTATTTAAATTGTAATATTACTATATTCACATACATGTCTACTTGTACTCCATCTTTCCACCCATCCATTATCTATACCGATTATCTGTCAGGGTTATGGGGGAAGCAAATGGAGTCAATACTATATGACTTTGGGCAAGAAGCGGGGTTCACCCTGGGCAGGTCGCCAACTTATCACAGGACTAACACCGAGACAAACAACCATTCACACTCACATTCACACCTATGGGCAATTTACAGTAGCAAGTTGACCTGAACCACAAGTCTTTGGATGGTAGGAGGAAACTGGAGCACCCAGAGGAAACCCACACAGGCACAAGGAGAACATGCAAAGCCTGCACAGAAAGGCCCCATTTGACCATGAGGTTCAAACTCAGAACCTTCTTCAACCAACCCATCTACTTGTATTCTTATTAGTTAAACATTGTCATGTGATCTATAGCAGGGGTTCTCAACCTTTTCTGCTTTACAGCCCACCTATTCATATGTGTAACAAGTCAAGGCCCATTAAAAAAAGATCTCCAATTATTTTGGCTCATCTATTCTATTAGAAACTAATAATCTATTGTAAAGTGTATTAATGGAATGCAACATCATTCTTTGTTACAGATGAGAGTCCAGGAATTAAATAAATGCAATAAAAGCCATGTGTTTATGATCCTCTGCTACATCCATGCTGGTGAAGTATCCTGTGAGTACGCAGGTACTTACGGATGTATGTGCGGCAGAAGACAGCTTTAGAATAGCAAACCAAGCCAAAACAAGAGACAGGAATCATAGTCAAAGAACAAGCTAGGGTCAGGCGATGGGCGAACAGAGTAACGTGTGCAAAATAGAAATCGAGGAAATGAGAAAACACTAGCAAAGGTCAAACAGGCAGAAAGGTAGTCAGAGAATAACAAGGCTTGGTATGTACAGAAAAACCAGAACAATACTTCGCAATGTGTGCTTGTGTGACTGGGGTTTAAATACTGAGACAGGTGATGAGGAAATGAATATCAAGCTGAGAGTCAGAAGGTGGGAGATAGAGGGTGCTGTGTGTGCTGGGAGTTGTAGTCCGAGCTGTGCATGTTTGTAGTCTGCTCATCTCCAGCAGGTTTACTAAGAGAGGGCCCCCCCGAGGAGCTACCTCTGGGAACTATACTCTTTCGGGGGCGGGGGGGGGTCCTCGACCTCTGGGTGCTGGCTTGCTGGGGTGTTGGGCATGGAAGTCTTGCTTGAGCAGAGGGTCGAGGATGTCCTTGGACTTGACCCAACTTTGTTCTTCCAGCCCATACCCTTCCCAATCTACCAGGTACTCGATCTGGCCACCTCTTCACCTGGATTCAAGGATTTTGTTGACCTGGTAGATGGGTTCCCCATTGAGATTCAGAGAAGGGTGATCTTGAGTGGGTGTGGTCTGTGATAAAGTCGATTGCCAAGTATGACCAGGGTCATAGCAGGACAGGTAGAGGCATGAGTTTGCCGGCTGGAGGAGCTTGAAGAACCTTGGCCTGGGCACAGTCGGAACAGGAAGAGATGAACCGGTTGATTTTGGTCAGCATATTGTTCCACCAGTACCTATTCTTCAGCATCTGGTAGGTACACTGACTGTTGGGGTGACCAGCGCAAGGAGAGGAGTGTGCCCAGGTGATGGGTTTGCTATGTAGATGTGCTGGCACAAAGAGAAGACCAGATGAGATGTGACTAGGTACAGATTGTAGTTGAGACTTATGGATTTCATTGTCCAGATCCCACATGATGGATTGTACGAAGTGCTGTGTTGGGATGATGGGTTGAGGTTCTGTGTCTTTGAGGGATGGTTCTACAGCCTGGGACAGAGCATCCGCCTTGGTGTTCTTGGACCCTGGTTGGAAGGAGATAGAGAAATTAAAACAGGTGAAGAACAGCGCCCACCTGGCCTGATGTAGATTCAACCTCTTGGCCTTCTTGAGATACTCTAGGTTCTTATGGTCAGTTAGGATGATGAATGGATGAGTTGCTCCTTCCAACCAGTGTCGCCATTCCTCCAAGGCTAGTTTGATGGCCAGCAGCTCGCGATTGCCCACATCATAATTCCTCTCAGCAGGGGTTAGCTTCTTGGAGAAGAAAGCCACTGGGTGTAGTTTTGGCTTTTCCCCAAACCACTGGGACAAGATGGCTCCTACTCCCGTGTCGGCGGTGTCTATCTCCACGACGAATGGTTTTGTGGGGTCTGGATGCTGGAGAATCAGAGCCGACATGAAGGCAGTTTACAGCTTGTTGAAGGCTTCTTCTGCCTGAGGATTCCATCGGAGGCACCTTTTTCAGGAGAGTGGTCAATGGAGCAGCCAAGGTGCTGAAGTTCCTGATGAAACGGCAGTAGAAGTTGGCAAAGCCTAGAAATCTGTGGAGGTCATTGACTGACTTAGGTTGGGGCCACGAGGTAATGGCTGAGACTTTGGTTGAGTCCATCCTGACCCCTTTGGAGCTAATGATGTAGCCCAGGAAGGAGATCTTGTCTTGGTGGAATTCGCATTTTTCAGCTTTGACATAGAGGTCCAGCAACTGTTTGAGGACAGTTCTGACAAAGCCCTGATGACTGGGGAAATCTGAGGAATAGATCAAGGTGTCATCTATGTAGGCAATGACGTATTTTCCCAGCATGTCCCCCAGCATGTCATTGATGAAACTTTGGAATGAGCTGGGAGCCGAAGATAGGCCATATAGCATGACCCGTGGTTGTGCTGAAGGCAGTCTTCCACTCGTCACCTCATTTAATCTGGATCAGGTTGTAGGCACTTCGAAGCTCCAGCTTGGTAAACACCTTGGCCGATCTGAATTGCTCCAGAGCTGCCGGAACCAAAGGGAGAGAATACGAATATTTAACTGTGACTTCATGAAGCCCTTTAAAGTCTATGCAGGGCCAAAGTCCACCTCCTCATTTCTCCATGAAGAAGAAGCCGGCCATGGCAGGAGATTTTGATGGCCGGATGTAACCTTGTTTGAGAGCATCCTGGATGTACTCTTCCATGGCAGCATGTTCTTTCTGGGAAAGGGGATACATGCGACCTCGTGGTAGCACCATGCCTGGCAACAGCTCAATGGTGCAGTCACAGGGCCTACGCTGTGGTAGTCCACAGGCCTTCCCCTTGCTGAAGACCTCAGAAAGATCCTGGTTGCATTCTAGAACATTGTCCATGGAGTCAGGGAGCAGGCGCTCAATTGAGGTGGAGGAAACGATGAGTTGGGGATGAGAGAGGCAGCTCTGAAAGCACGTAGGTGACCACTGGAGTATCTCCTTGTTCTGCCATGAGATGAGGGGATCATGCATTTGTAACCAGGGGTAGCTGAGGAAGATATCATGATGATCAGTGGTCATGATGTACAAAGAGATTAGTTCATGATGTAGGGCCCCCACTTGTGTCTGCAGCGACTGTGTCCGTGATGTGACTAGACCATTGCCTATGGGTCTGCTGTCTATAGTCCGGATGCTAAGCGCACTTTGCAGAGAGGTGACTGGCAGGTTGAGCTTTTGCATGAGGGCTTCTCTGATGAAGTTCCCCTCTGCTCCTGAATCTATGAAGGCGGATAGGACATAAGTGGAGGACACCATCTTCAGAAACACTGGGATTTTGAAGGATTTAGAGTAAAGTTTTCTCACCGGACTTTGGGCTAGAACAGGTCTCTCGGTTGAGGTTCCCCAGGCAGGTTGAACTGGGCAGTGTTGGATGTCATGACTGGCGCTCCCACAGTAGAAGCACAAACCCTCCTTGCGCTTTCTGGCACGCTCAGCATGGGACAACCGTGTGCGTGACAGCTCCATGGGTGTGTAGGGATGGATTGCCATGCCGTAGCCATAGTAATCTTCCCCCTTCAATGTAGTTGACCTTCGCAGAGTGGTAATAATAACTGAAGCGGTTAGTTACTGCATCCCATGCAGTATTTCAAAGAGAAAAGGCAACCGGATCCCTGTTCCCTTTCTCAACGTTGATGAAGTATAAACAAAATTCCTTCCAGATCATCAGATGACCAATGGAACACTGAAGATCTTCAGCTGACGAGCTGTAAAGTAAAAGGAACAGAACTGCTTTCTCCCTGGACCTGCACTCCGCACTGTCTTTGGATAACAGAAGGCGCACTTTCAGTTGCTAACAAGAGCGATCTCAAGTAAGGCTTGCATCTGGGCAATTGTTAGTCTTAGTTGTGACTAGTTAATGTGAAGAGTGTTGTTTATTTGAATTCATTTATGGTTTAAATGTATGCATTTTGATTCACATGAAAGTCGGTCTTAGACCACGTGTTGTTTGATTTACTTTGTTTACTATCTGTATTTAGTTAGATCGTGCATGCATTCTCTCTCTCTCACTCTCTTATTAACTCCCTCTGTCGTACTCCACTCCTCAACATTGGGATTTCAGGAGTAGCTAAGGGTTAAGTAGAAGTTTGGGTTTAAGGCCTAGACGAGACTAGTTTAAACTACAGATTCTTTTGTTTCTTCTTTTTGAGTGCTCTTCCTGGGTTGACCCTCCCCCTTCTGGGCACGGCCTGGCACAGGGTTCACGCATTCCATTCATATCCCATACACACACTCTTACACACACACTCTCTCTCTCACACACACACACACACACACACACACACACACACACACACACACACACATAAACACATGATTTCCCTATCACCTTTTAACATCCACTCACCCCTACACTGTAAACTTGTATATAGCTTATTACTTCTGATCACCATTAGTGCCTTAATTATCATATGCACTACTGATTCTTATTTGTATACATGGTATCACCATTTATATTGAATTATTCCTTGGCTGCTATTGTTGCTATATCTGATCAGTATTAGTTTGTTAATTCGTGTCAGCTATTTCAATAAATGGTATCTTTGGAATAAACTGTGTCCTGTTTATTGCTACAACACCCACTGAATGCCAACCTCTGCCAAGTAAGTATTCTAATTGCCTTCGCCCATTTGGTTGTTATATGAATGTTATAGATCTAGAGTAAACATATTACATTAGAGCTATAATACTCAATAAACTATAGCAACATCACCACTAAGTTCATCTCATCTCATTATCCCTAGCCACTTTATCCTTCTACAGGGTCACAGGCAAGCTGGAGCCTATCCCAGCTGACTACGGGCGAAAGGTGGGGTACACCCTGGACAAGTCGCCAGGTCATCACAGGGCTGACACATAGACACAGACAACCATTCACACTCACATTCACACCTACGGTCAATTTAGAGTCACCAGTTAACCTAACCTGCATGTCTTTGGACTGTGGGGGAAACCGGAGCACCCGGAGGAAACCCACGCGGACACGGGGAGAACATGCAAACTCCGCACAGAAAGGCCCTCGCCGGCCACAGGGCTCGAACCTGGACCTTCTTATTGTGAGGCGACAGCGCTAACCACTACACCACCGTCCTGCCCCTTCACCACTAAGTTATTCCATTAATTTTAATAGCTTAGCTATAAACTATTAGACACTTGAATTAATGATTAATGAATTTATGAAACTGATCCCTTTTTACATGAGACTGATTTGATAAGCCTATTGCACCTACATATTTTGGTGTCCTGTGTGAGGATTGGTATTGTTGGCTTCAGTGATTTTTGTAGCAATAACGGATAAATTTAATGTTGAGCCATTCCAGGCCTCTACTCAGTAATAGGCTAGTCAAGCGGAATTGCCAAGGCTATAACAAAGTGTATTTTGGGCTAATTGCAGTGTAGTGATAGTGTTGTTTAACTAACAGTCTTCAGTCATACTATAAACACAGCTAGTAGGGAGTAAGTGACTGTACCACCAGTAGCCACTGGTAGAAACAAGTACAGTTGTCATAGTTAGTTGGTATATTTTGAGAGAGAGTGATAGTAAACAAGAACCACAGGTTAGAAGCGTCACCTGTGCATTTTCTTATTTTCGCTGTTTGAGCACAGCCTGTCTGTTGTCGCCTCATAGCCATGACATTATTTTACATTAAAAGGGGTAGACTGAGAAATAGTGCCCATGTCACTAGCTCGTCAGGTGTAGGTCTGTGCCCGAACCAGGCAGTCAGGATGAGCCACCGTAGTACCCCACATATGTCAGGAGGTGAGGAGGATAGCCTTCCTCCTCTGGAACCTATTCCCCTCTCTGACCTCGTCTCTGATCTCCTCAAAATCTCTCCTAAGAAAAGGGAAGAACTTGGGCAATTAACCCAGGATGAGTGTCAGACAGAGAATGACAGCTTGATACAATACGTGCAGAATCCCCAACATGGTGTCATCATCATCCAAGAGGTGGTAGGCAAGTTATTTCTGCTCCATCACCAACATACCCATTTGGAGCTGGAAACGCTCTGGGGGGAGAACAAGGAGTGGAGTGCTAGCCGTGACCAGCTAGATGCAATGAATCAGACCCTGCGGGATGAACTCAAGCTTACCAATGATTTGTTAGAGGAGTGTGCCAATAGACTCCAGCTAGCTGAATGGTCTAGCAGGAAAGCTGCCAACGACCAGGCCCAGGAAGAAAGTCGCAAAATGTGCGCCAGGGCCCAAGCAGTGCTTCAGGCACCATCCATGGAGGCAAAGGCAGAAACAGAGCCAGGAGCTGGGAGAGGGGCCGAGTCGAACACAGACTTCGAAGATTTCTTGGTCGGTCACCAAATGCCCCCGCTTTCCAAACCAAAGCGCCAGGTTGCTGCCCCCTCCCACAATCCCAGTGGAGCGGAATCACGCCCACCTGCACTTGAGGGGCCCCCAAAGCTCCTGACCATTAAAAGGGAGAAGAAGAATAAGAAGTATTTGGTGGTAAACCCCACCTAAGAACACTCATTCTCTTCCTCCTCCTCTTCTGATGAGTACTATGTGAGGTATCCCCCTCCATCAAACTCATCATCAAGTAGCTCAGAGAGCGAACCTCCCCAAAGGTCCAGGAGGACACAAAGGAACTGTTCCCCTGGCCTCCGTATGCACCAGCTTGACTCCTTTGCAAAGGACATTGAGCGATTCAACCCCGACAGCCGCAATTCCAACATTGAAGATTACCTCAGGGAAGTGGAACATTGCCTCTCTGACCTGCCCCAAGCCACACCAAGGGAGAAATTGAAGCTTATCTGGAAGACAACCAGTAGAAGCGTTCATGCGTTCATTGAAACCCAGCCGTCCCGTATCCGCGACAAGTACTCCAGATTCCACAAGGTTCTGTGCAAAGAGTACTCAACTTGCACAGATGAGACATTGGTGACCATCAGCACCATTCAAATTAAGCATAAATGAGCAGAACCCCCATGAGAGTACTGAGGAATGCCTACTTCCAAGGCAGAAATGCACCAGGCCTGGAAGAAGACTGAGGTTTCAGATCCTTGTTTCTGCACAACCTTCACCCATGTGCGCACACTCACATTATGCTAATGTGCCGACAATGTGAGAAAACAATGCAGGAAATCAGACAGATGGCCCAGATGACATGGGAGACAGTTGTGTGCCCAACCGACAAACTGGATGAGGACGTAAGGGTGCTCAACGTACAATCTCAGGGTAGCGCACTGTTGGAATTAGAGGGCTGCAAAGTTCTGTCAGAAGGGTCAACCGGAAAACCAACCACCCAAAACTGCTTCCCACAAAATCACCAACAGGGCAGGTGGAAAAGCCAGCGAAGCGAGCCCAGGAGAGCTGTTGGTTATGGTACTAATGACCTGAGCAAGCCGGATGGCCGCCACCCACGAAGGGAACCGACCCACCAGGAGCAGAGTAATCGACAACAAGATTGTTACCCCAATGAGCTGCAGAGAAATCATTTTGATAGGAGACCAGATGATCGGTCCAGTTATGGCCTCCAGTGCGGGTTCAAAGGCAATGAGACTGAACCCAAGGGCCAACTTAGGGCAGAAATAGAAACCTTAAAGGAGCTCGTGGCTGACATCAAGAAGCAGCTTGCTACGTCATATAAATGCTCCCCCAGTCCAAAGGGGGGTGGGTAGCCCATAGCGGCCTCACTCCACCTTTTTTTTACGTTGCATGCGTTGCTAATCCCATAGGCATGCACCACCATTAAGTATTCACACAGAAATCCAACAGAGACTGCTTGTCCACAGGACCAGCTGCAGGGCCTAGGCAGAACCCTGCAGGGAACCATTCTCACAGTCAACATGCACTCAGCATTAATAAATAACACCCTGTATGCTTTAGACACATTGTCAGGAATTGTACAGTCAGATATAACCTATGTGTGTATAATTAGAGATCTGATGCAGGACTTGCTGAGAGAAGTTAGTAGCTCAGTTAACAACTTAAGTGGTGAAAAATCCCTCCTTACTTAGTTCCTCTTAGCATGGTTGAGAACATACTGAAAGCTACTATCACCACTAATGTGTATACCTCACAAGTACACCTGGCATATAGTCTTGGCAGTGCTATTCCCATATTTGTTAACCCGCAAAACCTGGAAATAGGATTCATACTTAATCTACCCACCATTGAGAGACAGAACATCTGTAGGTTGAAATCTGTCCTAAACATAGGCTTCTGGAAAGACAACTTCCACATACATATCAAAACACCACCCATGTTAGCGTACCACGATGACAATCCATCTCGCTACCTCATCCCTAACTTGAACATGTGCACCTCCACCTAAGATACACACTGGGTCTGCCCAAGCAACCCATTCATTAGGGACACAACTGAGCATTTGTGTGGACTGAGAACTGATGCCCCTTAACAAAAGTGCATCGGTAGTATGTCCATCGAGGATGAGAGCACTGAAACTAGGGTAGAAAGGGTAGGTAATCGATGGATAGTTAACACCCCAAACACTGAAATCCTGATGTCTTACATCCGGCATGACACAGTCACTCGGATGAAAATTCCCAACCAGACGGTGTTCCTGAATGTCCCACAGGGAGCTACCATTCATATAGATGATATTGTGTTACATCACCTCAACCCTGATAGATATGAGACCGAAATTGAAATGATAGATGCATTCCAAGGTCACGACCTGAACATTGATGACACCCTTCAACAGCAGCTCCTGGCTGAAGGGACAAAAATGGTAAGGTTCAATCTGGAACCAGCTGGACTAAAAACATATTCTCAAACCAATTAGGCAGACAGTCATCTAATCTAGGACATCCTGTCAGTCTGGTTGCCCTGGGACTCCTCCTCAGTGGCTGGGTTACCATGGCAGGAATTGCGTACATGCTATACAAACACATACAAATACTACAAGCCAAACTTGACTCCATAGTCAATGTACCTGACAGCTGGAAGTGCTGCAGTGTCCGGTACACCCCCCTCATTGCAGGCCGCCACTAACCTTCCCAAAGAGTAGGCTTGCTAACTCCTATAACTAACACCTCTTTGTTTCTCTTTCCAGGTACACTTGAAATTATACTTGAAATGTGTTGAATGTATTTGAAAATGTACTTGAAATATAACCTTTTAAAGTGTGGAATACCTCATACTTATCTAGTGTTGCTTAGTTACACGAATAGTAGACATATTTGCCCAGATGCTCACAGCCTTATATGTGCCCGGATGCCCAAGCATGTATAAACTGCTAATGTTTTCAGGACCGAAAGAGCGTGAGTGGACTACGGACATGGACTATACAGCCTTCTGTTGCTCTCAAGGATTATGGAAGAACCCCAGTCTTGAGACCAAAAGGGGGGATGTAGGGATGGACTGCCATGCTGTAGCCATAGTAATCTTCCCCCTTCCACTGTACAGCATCGAACACACCAATCCCTGTACTCGACGCCATGTTCTATCTCTGCCCATTCTTCTGACTTCCTGTAATGGGATTGGATACAGAGATGATACCAGATACCAAATACAGTGACGTCACGACTGTGCTTAAAACCCGTGGTGAAATCGAAATTCTTTCTCTCTGGTGGTGGATTCCACAGGTGAAAGAGAAGTTGTGCATCGGTGCTACAGAAGGACAAAGGACAAAGAATGAGCTATTGATACCGGACCTTTAGCCAAAGTTCAACGTATTTAACCTTCGCAGAGTGGTAATAATAACTGAACCGGTTAGTTACTGCAGCCCATGCAGTATTTCAAAGAGAAAAGATCCCTGTTCCCTTTCTCAATGTTGACGAACTATAAACAAGATTCCTTCCAGATCATCAGACAACCAACGGAACACCGAAGATCTTCAGCTGACGAGCTGTAAAGTAAAAGGAACAGAACTGCTTTCTCCCTGGACCTGCGCTCCGCGCTGTCTTCGGATAACAGAAGGCACACTTTCAGTCACTAACAAGAGCGATCTCAAGTAAGGCTGGCATCTGGGCAATTGTTAGTCTTAGTTGTGACTAGTTAATGTGAAGAGTGTTGTTTATTTGAATTCATTTATGGTTTAAATGTACGCATTTTGATTCACATGAAAGTCGGTCTTAGACCACATGTTGTTTGATTTACTTTGTTTACTATCTGTATTTAGTTAGATCGTGCATGCATTCTCTCACTCTCTTATTAACTCCCTCTGTCGTACTCCACTCCTCAACATTGGGATTTCAGGAGTAGCTAAGGGTTAAGTAGAAGTTTGGGTTTAAGGCCTAGACGAGACTAGTTTAAACTACAGATTCTTTTGTTTCTTCTTTTTGGATGCTTTTCCTGGGTTGACTCTCCCCCTTCTGGGTGTGGCCTAGCACAGGGTTCGCGCATTCCATTCGCATCCCATACACACACTCTTACATAAAACACTCTCTCTCTCTCTCTCTCTCTCTCACACACACACACACACACACACACACACACACACACACACACACACACACACGTGATTTCCCTATCACCTTTTAACATCCACTCACCCCTACACTGTAAACTTGTATATAGCTTATTACTTCTGATCACCATTAGTGCCTTAATTATCATATGCACTACTGATTCTTATTTGTATACATAGTATCACCATTTATATTGAATTATTCCTTTGCTGCTATTGTTGCTATATCTGATCAGTATTAGTTTGCTAATTCGTGTCAGCTATTTCAATAAATGGTATCTTTGGAATAAACTGTGTCCTGTTTATTGCTACAACACCCACTGAATGCCAACCTCTGCCAAGTAAGTATTCTAATTGCCTTTGCCCATTTGGTTGTTATATGAATGTTATAGATCTAGAGTAAACATATTACAACCCCGATTCCAAAAAAAGTTGGAACAAAGTACAAATTGTAAATAAAAACGGAATGCAATAATTTACAAATCTCAAAAACTGATATTGTATTCACAATAGAACATAGCAACATATCAAATGTCGAAAGTGAGACATTTTGAAATTTCATGCCAAATATTGGCTCATTTGAAATTTCATGACAGCAACACACCTCAAAAAAGTTGGGACGGGGCAATAAGAGGCTGGAAAAGTTAAAGGTAGAAAAAGGAACAGCTGGAGGACCAAATTGAAACTCATTAGGTCAATTGGCAATAGATCATTAACATGACTGGGAATAAAAAGCGCATCTTGTAGTGGCAGCGGCTCTCAGAAGTAAAGATGGGAAGAGGATCACCAATCCCCCTAATTCTGTGCTGACAAATAGTGGCGCAATATCAGAAAGGAGTTCAACAGTGTAAAATTGCAAAGAGTTTGAACATATCATCATCTACAGTGCATAATATCATCAAAAGATTCAGAGAATCTGGACGAATCTCTGTGCATAAGGGTCAAGGCCGGAAAACCATACTGGATGCCCGTGATCTTCGGGCCTTTAGACGGCACTGCATCACATACAGGCATGCTTCTGTATTGGAAATCACAAAATGGGCTCAGGAATATTTCCAGAGAACATTATCTGTGAACACAAGTCACCGTGCCATCCGCTGTTGCCAGCTAAAACTCTATGGTTCAAAGAAGAAGCCATATCTAAACATGATCCAGAAGTGCAGACGTCTTCTCTGGGCCAAGGCTCATTTAAAATGGACTGTGGCAAAGTGGAAAAGTGTTCTGTGGTCAGACAAATCAAAATTTGAAGTTCTTTATGGAAATCAGGGACGCCGTGTCATTCGGACTAAAGAGGAGAAGGATGACCCAAGTTGTTATCAGCGCTCAGTTCAGAAGCCTGCATCTCTGATGGTATGGGGTTGCATTAGTGCATGTGGCATGGGCAGCTTACAAATCTAGAAAATCACCATCAATGCTGAAAGGTATATCCAGGTTCTAGAGCAACATATGCTCCCATCCAGACGACGTCTCTTTCAGGGAAGACCTTGCATTTTCCAACATGACCATGCCAAACCACATACTGCATCAATTACAGCATCATGGCTGCGTAGAAGAAGGGTCCGGGTACTGAACTGGCCAGCCTGCAGTCCAGATATTTCACCCATAGAAAACATTTGGCACATCATAAAATGGAAGATATGACAAAAAAGACCTAAGAGAGGTGAACAACTAGAATCCTACATTAGACAAGAATGGGTTAACATTCCTATCTCTAAACTTGAGCAACTTGTCTCCTCAGTCTCCAGACGTTTACAGACTGTTGTAAAGAGAAAAGGGGATGTCTCACAGTGGTAAACATGGCCTTGTCCCAACTTTTTTGAGATGTGTTGTTGTCATGAAATTTAAAATCACCTAATTTTTCTCTTTAAATGATAGATTTTCCTAGTTTAAACATTTGATATGTCATCTATGTTCTATTCTGAATAAAATATGAAATTTTGAAACTTCCACATCATTGCATTCTGTTTTTACTTACAATTTGTACTTTGTGCCAACTTTTTTGGAATCGGGGTTGTACATTAGAGCTACAATCCTCAATAAACTATAGCAACATCACCACTAAGTTATTCCATTGGTTTTAATAGCTTAGCTATAAACTATTAGACAATTGAATTAATGATTAATGAATTTATGAGACTGATCCCTTTTTACATGAGACTGATTTGATAAGCCTATTGCACCTACAGGTGTGTGGTCCTCAGGAGGCGATGTTGGCTGCTTCTCCATGAGCAGCGAAAGCTTGTGCTTCAATAGCTGGTCTAGACATATGGCCAGTTCAATCAGCGCATCCAGTGAGAGGTTCTCATCCCTACATGCCAGCTCGCTGAGTATTTCAGGGTGCAGTCCCTGGCGAAAGACTGCTTTGAGTGCTGGGTCGTTCCATCCACTGGAGGCTGCAAGAGTCCTGAAATCCAGGGCATACTTGGCGATGCTTCTGGTGCCCTGTGAGCTGGTGAGAAGGCTTTCCCCAACTTCGATTCCCTCGGGCTCGTGATCGAATACCTTCTTGAATAGGGAGAGGAACTGTTCAATAAGACCCCGTTGGCTTTCAATCTTTGTTCCAGACAGCTGTAGCCCAGCGGAGTGCTTTGCCGGTGAGGAGAGACAGAAATTTAATGATTTTGTGTTCTTCCGGAATATCTGGAATGGTGGCAAAATACAATGAGCATTGTAACAAGAAGCCCTTACATGTGACAGGGTTGCCAGCGAACTTTTCTGGTGCGGAGAGTTGCAGTGCCGAGCGTGGAGGAGATTCAGTGCACGCTAGGAGGGCCTGCGACATAACAGTTGTTAGCTGCGTCATCCTGGTGTTCAGATTGGTGAGCATCTGTTGATGTTCTCCTAACAGTCGCCCCAGTGCATTGAGAGCCGTGTGTTTATGATCCTCTGCTACATCCATGCTGGTGAAGTATCCTGTGAGTACGCAGGTACTTACGGATGTATGTGCGGCAGAAGACAGCTTTAGAATAGCAAACCAAGCCAAAACAAGAGACAGGAATCATAGTCAAAGAACAAGCTAGGGTCAGGCGATGGGCGAACAGAGTAACGTGTGCAAAATAGAAATCGAGGAAATGAGAAAACACTAGCAAAGGTCAAACAGGCAGAAAGGTAGTCAGAGAATAACAAGGCTTGGTATGTACAGAAAAACCAGAACAATACTTCGCAATGTGTGCTTGTGTGACTGGGGTTTAAATACTGAGACAGGTGATGAGGAAATGAATGTCAACTGAGAGTCAGAAGGCAGGAGATAGAGGGCACTGTGTGTGCTGGGAGTTGTAGTCCGAGCTGTCCATGTTTGTAGTCTACTCATCTCCAGCGGTTTTACGGACAGCAGGGCATTCTCAGTCAAAAGGAATTAAAGATTTAAAGTTTTTTTTAAGGATTGAGTATATTTTTGGTCTTTTGAATTTGTAATTATTTGTATATGTACATGCACGACCCCACCAGCTCTACTGATCAAAATTGTGTTTAAATAATGTCATTCATTCATTTATTCATTCATTCATTATGAGTTGGAAAATTATCCATCCATTGATTTCCCCAACATCTCAAACTCTGCCCTGTGATGACCTGGCGACTTGTCCAGGGTGTACCCCGCCTTTCGCCCGTAGTCAGTTGGGATAGGCTCCAGCTTGCCTGCGACCCTGTAGAAGGATAAAGCGGCTAGAGATAATGTGATGTGATGTGTGTGATTTCCCCAACATCTCAAACTCTGCCCTGTGATGACCTGGCGACTTGTCCAGGGTGTACCCCGCCTTTCGCCCGTAGTCAGTTGGGATAGGCTCCAGCTTGCCTGCGACCCTGTAGAAGGATAAAGTGGCTAGAGATAATGAGATGAGACGAGATCTCAAACTCCCTGGTGCTGCAGACATCATTCTACATGAACAAACAGATGAAAACCTGGAGGAGCATGGAGGCAAACAACTTTTTATATGCGGCTGGGTTAAAGATTTGGGGATCAAGACACTACAAGATAAATCCTGTATTGTTTACGCCTGGGTAAGGAGGAATTTCTGGGCTTTTTGTCCATGTCTTTGAGATGGTTGCTAGGACGCTACAAGTTTTAGTATCAGGTCTAAACAAACCACAGCCGCTTGACTCTCAATCCGCCCTGCTCTTTTCTTCCAGCAGGTATCACAGATCCATATAATTTAGCCACAAACATATTTATTTATTCTGAATGCGCACTCTCTATCTGTGTGTGTGTATGTGTGCATGCGCAGGTTAAATGCAGTGGAGGAATATGACAAAACTAAAGGCTTGTTCTTCTTAATTTACCCACAAATGTATTTATTCTACTTGAAAAGTGTATGGCAAATCAGCTACCGGATTTGGGACACTATGACATCCTGAACTATTTAGTATTTGGCTTCAAACTTGAAAAAAAATTTGCAGCCCACTAGATGGCGCTTCATGGCCCACTAATGGGCCACGGCCCAGTGGTTGAGAAACACTGATCTATAGTACATAATAAAACAACTAACATTCTATGAACACACTTTCTGCAAGGGATCAGTGTATGCAGCTGTCTCTCTGCTGCTCTCTCCTTCTTGCTTCCTTTCTCTCTCTCTCTCTCTCTCTGAGATAATAAAAGTGTGATCAAAAGCATAATCTGTTGTTTATCACACTGACATCTCAACACAGCATTACACTACAAAGAAGATGCTGTGTTCAGTGTTCTTTAAGTAACTCTATCTGAAGTCTAACTTCAAAGCTGTCAGAGAACTGAGCAGAGAAGAACAAAGAAAGGAGAGGTTGAAGTTCAAGAGACAGAGGGTGCAATAAATGAAGAAAGGATGGGGAAGTGCCTGGCCTTTGCATAAATTGCTCATGATAATACCATCAGAACTGAATTAAAGTATAGAGGATATCATAAAGAAAGCAAAAATGATTGTTGAACTTGAAATATGATCCAGATTATCTGTTCAAGGCAAACAAATGAATATACAGTACATGACACACAAAATCATGTCACAATATTCATCAACATCACAATAACCTGAACACAATATAATGATATTGATGATAAGAAGTAATTCAAATATAGACAAGTTCATCACAAATTAACATTAGGTGTAAACCTTAATTTTTCACTACAGAACTATTTATTGCATGACTGTCGTTTTACATTTTCTTTCTTTAACCATGTATTTATGATTTAACATACTTTGAATAAAATTGATTTAAAAATCCATTAAGGATAATTCCTGGATGAAGTATACCTAAAATTGTTTTGTACAGTATATTCAGTACATCTGTATGTGTGTATAAGAATGTGTGTATGTACCGTATGTGGTGTGCATACCTCTTTAATGAGGCTCATGAACCTCCCTCCAAGGCGCCAGGGCTTATGTCGGTTACACTGTAGAGAGCTCACAGTGATCTGCTGCGCCTGCTGCACGGCTACTGCTACAACATGCACCGCGTCATACATCAGAGCCGCATCTGTCTGTGGACATACACACACGCGCACATGCACGTATGCACCAAAAACATGATAGATACAATTCATCTAATGTAACACTGAAAATTTGATCATAATTCAAGTGTTCTTTTAGTGAATAAGGACACGGATGCACACCCTGGTGCTATTTAACTGTAGTAATCTCACTTATATTTTATATTTACAGGATTTAGCAGATCAAACTGAACATATTCAGATCTGAATTACAATGCCAGCGCATCCTGCTTTATACCGTATATTTATATGGACTGGGTGTCAACCTTTGTACTCCATTCAAGGCAATATGAGTACAACCATATGAGTATTTGTCAGATCTTATTAGTGTGGATTGATGCCAGTTTCCTTCTTCTCTTCAAAATTCAGTGCCAGTCCTAGCCTTGGCCAGGCTTTATTCAAGCCTCAAAGTGTCACCTGCATCCTTTTCAACCACAGAAATAGCTTTTGTGAAAAGACATTTTCTGTAAATAATATACAGAACATTAAGAGAACTGACACAATATTAATGGCAGAATATTAAAAAAAACAGTTTGTACATTTTTCTGTAACTTTTCTATAAATGTTTCCTTTGGAAAAGTAATGTTTGGAAACCAAAAATGGTTTTGTACTGATTTGATGACGCAAACGTCATACAATGAACAATAACCGATAAAATACTGTTACTAAAATGATTAGGGTGCTAAAACATTTGCACTGTACTGTTTGTGATTGCATGGATAAGGTTTGCCATAATTACTACAATATTTATCCATGGTAAGTGTATTAATAGTGGCATAATAGTGTAGTTCATCATTTTGACTCAAGATTTTTATTCATTAATCTTCAGTAACAACACTATCCCTATTATGTGGAGGGTATCCCAGTAACAAAGCAGGAGAAATCATCCAGGATCAGATGCTAGTCCATCACAGTCACTGAAGAGACATTTTTAATATTGAGCAGTATTATTTTGTATCAGGAAATGCAGCTTGTGTTTGGTCATGTGAACCCTGATATTGTGTTTTGCATCAATGAAACATAAAGTGTGAATGATTAACAACAAAACAATTAAAGTAACTGAAACAAAAGAAAGTCTGGGGGGTTATTATTTCCTATCCTTAAGTGCAAGGCAGAATTTAACACATTCATATTACAGAACTAAATTCTATCTTAATATCTTATCTTCCAGCATCTTATGTTAGCTTAGGGAATCCTCAACTAGCAGATGTATACAAACTAAATATTGCAAATGTTAGTCATGCAAATGATTGATTGATTGATTGATTGATTGATTGATTGATTGATTGATTGATTGAAGTGTTTATTTTGAATATGAAAACCAAAATAATAAAAAGAAAAATAAAACAAAACATTTAAACATAGGCGGCACGGTGGTGTAGTGGTTAGTGCTGTCGCCTCACAGCAAGAAGGTGTGGGTTTGAGCCCCGTGGCCGGCGAGGGCCTTTCTGTGCGGAGTTTGTATGTTCTCCCTGTGGGTTTCCTCCAGGAGCTCCGGTTTCCCCCCACAGTCCAAAGACATGCAGGTTAGGTTAACTGGTGACTCTAAATTGACTGTAGATGTGAATGGTTGTCTGTGTCTATGTGTCAGCCCTGTGATGACCTGGTGACTTGTCCAGGGTGTACCCTGCCTTTTGCCCGTAGGCAGCTGGGATAGGTTCCAGCTTGCCTGCGACCCTGTAGAACAGGATAAAGCGGCTAGAGATAATGAGATGAGATTTAAACATCTCATCTCATCTCATCTCATTATCTCTAGCCGCTTTATCCTGCTCTACAGGGTCGCAGGCAAGCTGGAGCCTATCCCAGCTGACTACGGGCGAAAGGCGGGGTACACCCTGGACAAGTCGCCAGGTCATCACAGGGCTGACACAGACACAGACAACCATTCACACTCACATTCACACCTATGGTCAATTTAGAGTCACCAGTTAACCTAACCTGCATGTCTTTGGACTGTGGGGGAAACCGGAGCACCCGGAGGAAACCCACACGGACACGGGGAGAACATGCAAACTCCACACAGAAAGGCCCTTGCCAGCCACGGGGCTCGAACCCGGACCTTCTTGCTGTGAGGCAACAGCGTTAACCACTACACCACCGTGCCACCCAGATTTAAACATAATACATAGAAATACATATTGGAAAAGGAGTGAGAAAAAGTATAACATAAACTCCCATCCCTTCTCCTTAAATAATGAATAACAATAACAAGCTTCCTTGTTACCTGTCTAGATGCTCATGCCTGATACTTATAGATAAATAAAATGTATTTCTCACTTTGTATTGAGAAAACCTAAATGTAATTTACATATGTCCATATGTAAATATGAATATTTACATATGGATATATGTAAATATATATATAAATATATATATTTACACACACACACACACACACACATACACACACACACACATATATATATATATATATATATATATATATATATATATATATATATATATATAATCTCATCTCATTATCTCTAGCCGCTTTATCCTTCTACAGGGTCGCAGGCAAGCTGGAGCCTATCCCAGCTGACTGCGGGCGAAAGGCAGGGTACACCCTGGACAAGTCGCCAGGTCATCACAGGGCATATTATATATATATATATATATATATATATATATATATATATATATATATATTGTCATGATCCGCCCCGGACTTCCACTCCGGAGATTTACTATATCCCAGTTCAGCGCAATCCGGATCTGGGATGGGACGTCCATCTTGCCGGCATTCACTTCCTGGTCTGCCCTAACAGTACATTCTGGCCAACATGGATCCAGCGAATTTACCATCTGAGAACAGCTATGCAGCAGCAAGGAGCCCTCCTCGGGACCCACCAACAGGAACTCAGGCAGATCACTCAGAACCTGGCCACCCTGTCTGACTCACTCAACTTCTTAGCCACACAACTCCAGCACTCCCAAGCCATGCCTACCCCTGCCCAGCCATTTCTTTCTTCATCTCCCACCACCGCCACTCTCCACGAACCAAGACTCCCTTCGCCTCAGCCCCACAGTGGAGAACCAGGTACCTGCAGATCTTTTTTGTCACAGTGTTTGCTGATCTTGGAGCTTCAACCTCTGGCTTTCCCCACAGAACCTCCTGGGTAGCCTATACCATCACGATCCTCACCGGCAAGGCCAGGGAATGGGGGACGGGGGGAACACCGACGTGCCCTGTTCCAGCTTCAAGGAATTCTCTGAGGAAATGAGTCGAACATTCAACTGCTCTCTGTCCGGCCAGGAGGCGGCAAGAGAGCTCATGGAGCTGCGGCAAGGGTCCCGATCTACCTCGGATTATGCAATCGAGTTCCGGACGTTGGCAGCATCATGCAGTTGGAACAAGAGTGCCCTGGTTGACGCGTTCCTACATGGCTTATCCAACGCCATCAAGGATGAACTCGTCTCATGGGAACTGCCGTCGAACCTCTCTAGCCTGATGAACCTTGCCAATTGTACTGACATACGGGTCCAACAATGGAGGAAAGAGAGGAGCCACCACAACTTCAACCCCTCTCCACCACTTGCCTCATCCATCGAACCCATGCAGGTAGATCGGGTATGGGTGTCAGCAGAGGAACGATTGCGCCGATGGAGCACGGGGGCTTGTTTCTACTGCGGTCAGCAGGGACACATCTGCCAAGCCTGCCCACTAAAAGGACAAGCCCACCAGTGAATCGAGGGGCCCTGGTGGGCAATGCTCGGAACCAGTCCCCTGCCGACCGACCGTTGCTCCCTGTCATCATCACTCTGAACAATCATCATCACCATCTTCAGGCGCTCATCGACTCAGGGGCAGACAGGAACCTGATCTGCTCCACCACCGCCAAGGATCTCAGAATCCCGTTACTCACCCTCAAGGTCCCTCTCACCATCCTGACACTCAATGGCACTGGCTTGACCACCATCACTCACCACTCCACTCACCCTAAGGATTTCAGGCAATCACTCCGAAACTATACAACTTCACATCATGAACAACCCTCACGTTCCTGTTATTCTTGGATTACCCTGGTTGATGCAGCACAACCCCCACTTAAACTGGACTGACCACACCATCTTAAGCTGGAGTCCTTCCTGCCTGGCCTCCTGCCTGAACTCTGCTCTGCCTCCCGCCAAACCACCTCAGTCAGCAAGTTTCCCGACCTTTCTCATGTGCCTCCGGAATATCTGGACCTCAAGCCTGTCTTCAGTAAGACCCAAGCAGTGTCCCTTCCCCCTTCTCCATGGCTTGGAAAGAGGGGGGAAAGCAGGGGAAAGAGAGTAGAGACATCCCTTGGGTGGCCTATCACCTAGTTAGGATCAGGGAAGGGGACAAGTGGAAGACAGCCTTCAACACCACCACAGGCCACTATGAGGCCCTATGACTGTGGTATCGACCTCCTGCCAGGGACAGTGCCACCCAAGGGATGTCTCTACTCTCTTTCCCCTGCCAAGAGACAAGCCATGGAGAAATACATCACTGAGTCTCTGGCAGCTGGGATCATCCGCCCTTCCTCCTCCCCAGCAGGGGCAGGATTCTTCTTTGTGGAGAAGAAAGACAAGTCGCGCCACCCCTGCATTGACTATCAAGGTCTCAACGCCATCACAGTCAAGAACCGCTACCCACTACCACTCATGACTACAGCCTTCGAACTACTCCAGGGAGCTAAAGTGTTCACTAAATTGGACTTGCACAATGCCTATCACCTAGTTAGGATCAGGGAAGGGGACGAGTGGAAGACGGCCTTCAACACCACCACAGGCCACTATGAGTACCTTGTAGTCCCTTTCGGCCTGACTAACGTGCCCGGGGTATTCCAGGCGTTGGGTAATGATGTCTTGAGGGACTTTCTTAACACCTTTGTCTTTGTTTACCTGGACGATATCTTGATTTTCTCTCGCTCCCTCGAGGAACATCGGGGTCACATCCGACAGGTTCTTCAAAGCCTGCTGGAGAATAAGCTGTTCATTAAGGCAGAGAAGATCGAGTTCCACCACGGCTCTGTTTCATTCCTGGGGTTCATCATTTCACCAGCCAAGATCCAGATGGACCCCCTCAAGCTGTAGGCAGTCGCTGACTGCCTCACCCCATCTTTGAGACAAGAGCTCCAGTGCTTCCTGGGGTTCGCCAACTTTTACAGGCATTTCATCCATAACTTCAGTATGGTGGCTGGACCTCTCTCAGCCCTGACCTTGACCAAGACCAAGTTCAAGTGGGGAGAGGAAGCAGAGAAAGCCTTTTCCAGTCTCATGCACAAGTTTACCACAGCAGCCATTCTCACCATACCCGATTCTACCAAACAGTTTATATCGTTGAGGTCGACGCCTCCTAGTCAGGGGTCAGAGCCATCCTATCCCAGAGGGCCAAAGACAACAAGGTCCACCCATGCTCTTTCTCCTGCCGGCTATCCTCAGCCAAACAAAACTACAACATTGGCGACCAAGAACTACTAGCCGTGAAATTAGCCTTGGAGGAGTGGAGGCACTGGCTCAAGGGGTCTGACCTCCTGTTCCTAGTCTGGACTGACCATAAAAACCTGGAGTACCTCAAGTCTGCCAAACATCTCAACTCTTGTCAAGCCCGTTGGTCTCTCTTCTTCTCCCGATTCAACTTCACACTCTCCTACCGCCCAGGCTCCAAGAACAGCAAACCCAACACCCTGTCCAGGATGTTCTCTTCCCACCAAGAGGAGTCCAAGCCACCCGAGACTATCCTTCCTCCACGATGCCTGGTGGGAGCTGCTATTCTAGAAGTTGAGACGCTCTTGCAGAACGCCCTGGAGCAGGACCCCAGTGAAGGTAACTCCAACAATATTCCTCGTAACCATCTATTTGTTCCCTGTCATGTGCGAACTCAGGTGCTGCAGTGGGGTCATGGTTCCAAGCTGGCCTGTCATCCGGGAGCTGCCCAAACCCTGTCTCTCATCCAGCAGCACTTTTGGTGGCCATCCATCAAGGAGGATGTCCAGGAGTTTGTGGCAGCCTGCGACACATGCTCCTAGAACAAGACAGCCAATTGACCCCCTGCCGCTCCTAAGACCCCTTCCTACTCCGCATCAACCTTGGTCTCACATCACCCTGGACTTCATCACAGGACTCCCTAACTCAGGTGGCAATACATGCATCCTCACTGTCATTGACCGTTTTTCTCAGACCGTCCATTTCATTCCTCTGCCCAAGCTCCCCTCAGCCAAAGAGACCACAGAACTACTCATCCACCATGTTTCCCACCTACATGGTCTGCCTACCGACATGGTTTCTGACCAGGGTCCTCAGTTCACTGCACAGTTTTGGAGAGCCTTCTGCAAACTCCTCGGGGCCACCTGTAGTCTCTCCTCAGGCTTCCACCCACAGACCAATGGCCAGGCAGAATGGGCTAATCAGGCTTTGGAGGTTGCAATCAGGTGCATGGCGTCCAGGGATGCCAGTTCTTGGAACAAATACCTACCTTGGATCGAATACGCACAACACTCTCCCTTCCTCTGCCACAGGTCTCTCTCTGTTCCAGTGCTCACTAGGATACCAACCACCACTGTTCCCCAGCCAGGAGGAGGAGGTTGCTGTACCATCAGCCCAGGCCTTTATACACTGCTGCAGGAGAACATGGGCATTGGCCTGGAGAAGACTCATTTGCTCCACACTTGTATCCAAGAAGCAGGCTGACAAACGTTGCTCCAAGGCACCCACCTACTGAGTGGGTCAATGAGTTATGCTCTCCACACGCCACCTGCCACTTAGGGCCATCTCTCACAAGCTAGCACCCAGGTTCCTTGGACCCTTCCTCATCAAGAAGGTAATCAACCCATGTTCCATTAGACTGGCAACACCACTCACCATGCGACGTATTCACCCCACCTTTCAGGTATCACAGCTTAAACCTCTGGTTTCCTGTCCTGAAAATAGTGCCTTTGAATCTCATTTTAAACTGTTTCATGTTTGGACACTGCTTCAACTCCATGGTGAACCTGTTCCATAGTCTCACCCTGCTAACTGAAACACAAAAACTTTTCCTGTTTGTACGAAATAAAGTTAAAGTTAATTTTTCCCCTGAAATGATAACGCCCCTCATGGATACTGAATAATTTCTGTATATTTACTGGTAATAGATTATTTTTAGCTTTGAACATTATTTGAGCTCTTTAATAATCCACGATGTCTGTAAATTTTAGTAATCTGGACTGTAGAAATAATGAGTTTGTGTGTTCCTGATAGCCAACATTGTGAATGATCCATATTGCTCTTTTTTGAATGATGGTTAGTGGCCGTAGTGATGTTTTGTAGTTATTGCCCCAAACCTCAGTACAGTATTGAAAGTATGGTGAGACTAGGAAACAGTAAAGAGTGTGGAGTGATTTCTGATCCAAAACCTTATTTGCTTTGTTTATTATTGCAATGCTTCTTGAGACTTTAGTTTGTACGTTTGATATGTGATTTCCAATTGATTGTTACCACCAAAAATTTAATTTCGTGAACTCTTTCTATTTCAACCCCATCTATTTTTATTAGTACCTGTGTATTCAGTGTACAATTACCAAACAGCATTGTTTTTAACTTGCTCAGATTTAGAGATAACCTTGGAGAACTTTGAGCAGGTGGGTGGAGCACAGAAGTATGGCAGGCCAGAACTGAGTTTCCAAAAACTCTTTATTGTCACACTTTTCGGCGTTTACACTCTCCCAGACACTCAGACATGCACACACACATCAGTCATCCAGTTGGGGAGAGAGCTCCCTTCCTCCACTCTCTCCCTCCTTATTATAGGGCGCGGTCACTGGGGAAGACACACAAACACAGGTTAATTGACATCAGGTGCAGTGATTCTGCCACTTACCACTTACTGACTCCGCCCTCTGGTCACAGACCAACGCTTGACCATGCCCCCGCTGCCACATACCCCCACCGCCCAACTCAGGCCGGGCAGCTGTCTGGCCTGCAGCCGACTCCCCCCCCCGACAGGAGAGGAAGTCCGCCATGACCATCTGCGCTCCCGGCCTGTGGATCACCGTGAAGTTTAAGGGCTGGAGTGCCAGATACCCACGGGTGATCCACGCGTTGGCATCCTTCATGCGGTGGAGCCACTGGAGGGGCACGTGGTCCGAACAGAGGGTGAAAGGGTGTCCCAGCAGGTAGTAGTGGAGGGTTAGGACTGCCCACTTGATGGCCAGGCATTCCTTCTCTATTGTGCTGTAGTGCCCCTCACGCACTAACAGCTTCCTGCTGATATACAGCATGGGGCGATCCTCCCCCTCCACCTCCTGGGACAAAACAGCCCCCAGCCCTCTGTCCGACGCGTCCATCTGCAACATAAAGGGGAGAGAAAAGTCAGGGGAGTGTAACAGTGGCCCCCCACACAGTTCAGCCTTCACCTCAGAGAAAGCCCGCTGGCATTGCTCCGTCCACTGGACTGGATCTGGTGCCCCCTTTTTAGTCAGATCAGTCAGCGGGCTGGTGACGTCCGAATAATTAGGTATAAACCTACGATAGTAGCCAGCCAGCCCCAGGAACTGTCTCACCCCCTTTTTGGTCTTGGGCCTCAGGCAGGCCGCAATTGCTACTGTCTTTTAAATTTGGGGATGCACCTGCCCATTGCCCAAGTGGAAGCCCAGATACTGTACTTCCACCCGCCCAATCACACACTTCTTCGGGTTGGGCGTGAGACCCGCTTGCCTCAGCGACCCAAGGACAGCCCTCAGGTGTTGCAGGTGCCACGGCCAGTCATTACTATAGATTATTATGTTGTCTAAGTATGCCGCTGCGTAGGTGGCATGGGGGTGGAGGACCCTGTCCATAAGCCGCTGGAACATAGCAGGCGCCCCAAACAGCCCAAAAGGAAGTGTGACAAAGTGGTGTAAGCCAAACGGTGTGGAAAAGGCCGTTTTTTCTCAGGATAGTGGAGTCAAGGGGATCTGCCAATAACCCTTTGTCAAATCCAGTGTAGAATAAAAGTGAGCCGTGCCTAGTCGATCCAACAACTCGTCAATACAAGGCATTAGGTATGCATCGAATTTAGACACCGCACTGACTTTTCTATAGTCCACACAGAACTGGACCAACCCATCGGCCTTGGGAACCAAGACCACTGGGCTGCTCCAGTCACTGTGGGACTCCTCGATGATGCCCATTTCGAGCATGGCCTCGAGTTCTTCCCGAACCACCTTTTTCTTGTGTTCGGGTAGCCTGTAAGGGCGGCTGCGCACTACCACCCCTGGGGGCATCTCAATGTGGTGTTCTATGAGGTGGGTGCAGCCGGGCAGGGGCGAGAACACGTCCGAAAATTCGGTCTGCAACTGGGCAACCTCCGTGAGTTGGGTCGGGGAGAGGTGGTCTCCACAGGGGACCGGAGAGGTACGCGATGTCAATGTTCCTTTTTGAACCTCTGGCTCCAGCTCCGCCTTCTCCGGAACCACCGACACAAATGCCATGGGGACCTCCTCGTTCCAGAGTTTGAGCAGATTGAGGTGGTAAATCTGTAGTGCCCCACCCCTGTCCATTCGCCTCACCTCATAGTCAACGTCCACGACTTGCTGTGTGACCTCAAAGGGTCCTTGCCACTTGGCGATCAATTTGGAGCTCGACGTGGGCAACAGTATGAGTACTTTATCTCCCGGTACAAACTCCCTAAGGCGCGTACCCCTGTCGTACAGGCAGATTTGCCGTTCTTGGGCCTGCCGCAAATTCTCCTGGGTTAGGTGTGTGTGAGTTTTGCGCTCAGGTCGATAACATATTGGATTTCATTTTTGCTCGGTGAAGGTCCCTCCTCCCAATTTTCCCGCAGTACATCTAGGATGTTGCGTGGCTTACGCCCATATAATAATTCGAACGGACAGAACCCCGTGGAGGCTTGTGGGACCTTTTGCACTGCAAATAACAGGGGTTCGAGCCATTTATCCCAATTGCGTGCATCCTCGCGTACAAACTTTTTAATTATGTTCTTGAGGGTGCGATTGAACTGTTCGACTAAACTGTCCATTTGTGGGTGATAAACACTGGTGCGGATCAGCTTAATTCCCAGTAACCCATACAGTTTGCACAGCGTGTGTGACATAAACGAAGTGCCTTGATCAGTCAGAATCTCTTTGGGGATTCCAACTCGGGAGATGACGTGGAAGAGCGCTTCTGCAATACTGTGTGCTGAGATATTGCAAAGAGGCACTGCTTCCGGGTATCGCGTTGCATAGTCCACCAGAACTAAAATAAAGCGATACCCTCGTGTTGACCGATCTAATGGCCCGATGAGATCCATCCCAATTCTTTCGAACAGGGTCTTGATTAATGGCAGAGGGCGCAAAGGCGCTTTTGGAATGGCCGCTGGATTTACTAATTGGCATTCGTGGCATGCCGTACATCACCTATGGACATCGCCACGAATCCCTGGCCAACAGAACTGGGCCATTATTCGGGCTAGTGTCTTATCCTGCCCCAAGTGTCCAGCCATGGGATTAAAGTGAGCCGCCTGGAATACCAATTCCTGGCGGCTCTTTGGGATCAAAAGTTGTGAGATCGTCTCCTTAGTCTGAGTGTCCTGCATCACTTGGTATAATCTATCCCTTATAATGGAGAAATAGGGGAAGGACGGGGTGGCATTTGGCTGGAGCGTTTGACCATCGATTACTCTCACTTGGTCAAACGCATGTCACAGAGTCTCGTCTCGCGATTGCTCTAACGGGAAATCCGTGAGGGATTCCCCAAGAGAGGGAGGAGGAGCCTGCTGCTCCTCACTCTGACGTGGAGATGACGTAGATGGCTCCGTGACAGCTGCTCCTGCCAATGCCACACCGGGACTTCCCCCTGCTAAACTACCGCAGGACCCACTCTTCACTAAATGAGTCATTAATTCCCCAAATCCCGGCAAATCAGTTCCCAAAATTATCAAGTGGGTAAGGCGAGGATTAACCGCCGCCTTTACACTAAATTTCTCCCCTCGAAATAGAATGTGGACCGCCACTAAAGGGTAGTTGTGAACATCCCCGTGCACACACAACACCTTCACCAATTGTGCTCCCCTAATGCCTCGTCTTGCACCAGGCTTTGGTGGATTGAGGTCTGATTACAACCAGAGTCCACCAAAGTCTGATACGTATCCCCTTGGACACTCACCGGTATGCGATATGCGCCGGGGATCCAGCCCACCGCGCCCACCTCCATTGCCGAGCACTGATGCTGGAGGTGCCCCGGCTCCCTGCAGCGCCAGCAAACCGGCCCATGCTTTCTCTCTGCACCGGCGCTCTGGGGCTCACTCACCTGAGGGGGAAGAGAGACAGACACAGAAGCGGGAAACTGGAGGGCACTGCAGGTGCGGCGGGCCGGCTGGGGTGGAGCCGGCCCCCACCTCCGCGGTGGGGGAACGAGGCAAGGACAAGACACAGAAGAGGAGGGGGAGGGAGAGACAGAGAGAGAATGAGAGGAGAGAGGAGATCTGCGATCCTGCTGTGGGAACAGCCGCCAAATGATCCTCCGCCAACTTGATGGCCTGATCCAGCGACGCCGGGCGATGGCACTGGACCCACTCCGCTGTTCCTTCAGGAAGTCGGACGATGAACTGCTCCAGTGCCACCAGATAGATGATTCCCTCGGCGTCGTGGTTGTCAGCCCTCAGCCACCACCAGCAGGCATCCCAGAGTTGCTGGCCAAACGCGAACGGCCGGCCGACCTCCTCTAGGCATAGAGCGTGGAAGCGCTGGCGTTGTTGTTCAGGGGTGCACCCCACACGCTGGAGGACGGCCCGGTGCAGGTCTGTGTAGACCAGCCGGTGGTCGGCGGGGAGCTGTAGCGCGGCCAGCTGTGCCTCGCCCGTTAGCAGGGGGAGAAGGCGCACCACACGCTATTCCACCAGCCAGCCCCAGGCCTCTGCTGCTTGTTCGAATAGCATGAGGAAGGCCTCGGGGTCATTGTGCGGGCCCATCTTCATTAGGGTGAGGTGGGGTGGGCCCGCGGCAGTGGAGGCGGTGGACCCCGCCAACGTGAGAAGGTGCCGGAATGCCTGACGATCTTCCTGTTGTGCCAGCACCAGGGCCTTGAACCGTTGCTCTTGCTCCTTTCAGAGGGCTACCAGCGCCTGGTGCTGGCTCTGTTGGGCCGTGGCGAGTGCATGGATCAGGTCTGTGAAGGGGGAGGACTCCATGGGGCTGTTCTCCTCTGTGCTCCGTCCCGGGTTTCAGCACCACTGTTACACTTTGAGCGGGTGGGTGGAGCACAGAAGTACGGCAGGCCAGAACTGAGTTTCCAAAAACTCTTTATTGTCACACTTTTCAGCGTTTACACTCTCCCAGACACTCAGACACGCGCACACACATCAGTTATCCAGTTGGGGAGAGAGCTCCCTTCCTCCACTCTCTCCCTCCTTATTATAGGGCGCGGTCACTGGGGAAGACACACAAACACAGGTTAATTTACATCAGGTGCAGTGATTCTGCCACTTACGACTTACTGACTCCGCCCTCCGGTCACAGACCAACGCTTGACCATGCCCCCGCTGCCATAAACCTGTTTCCGTCGAACCATTGTTTTAGTTTGCTCATTTCTATAGTGATGTCCTTCTGTAATTTTTGTAAGTTATCCCCAGAATAGAAAATATCTGTGTCATCAGCAAACAACACAAAATGCAATACCTTAGTGACTTTACATATATCATTAATGTACAAAATGAAAAATTTACTGCCCAACACTGACTCCTGGGGGACCCCATAAGCAATGTCCAAACATGAAGAAACAGTCACCCAATTTCACAAACTGCTGTCTCCCACTTCAATAACTTTTCACCCAATCCCGCACTATTCCCCTGATACCATATCTTTGCAGTTTCTTGATTAATATTTCATGGTTGATTGCATCAAAAGCTTTTTTTAAATCAATAAATACTCCAATAGCATATTGCTTGCGATCTATAGCATTTGTGATTTCTTCTATTGCCTCTATTATTGCCCATGATGTTGATCTGTTTGACCTAAACCCATACTGATTCTCTGCAAGAATTTTGTGTTTTTCTAAAAATGTGTCCAATCTGTTGTTGAAGAGTTTTTCCAGAATTTTTGTGAATTGTAAGTTAAAATGAAATTCCCCCCACCCATTGGATATATAGTACACTATTAAGGATGTAAAAGCCATTATTACAGGTAATGTATACTGGATTCAAAGGTAACTGGGACACATCTCATATTCAACCATTGGTGCACCTCTACTGTTATAAAAATGTTATTAAAATAGACATTAAGTCACAATTAGTCTTACATTTTAGAATATTTTCTTGGGATTTTAGTGAGTTAATATGCCCCTGCAATCCCCTTTTCCTAACTGGATTTAAGATCACTGTCAGAGTGCAGGCACTTACAGATGTAATTGCAGGAAGAAGCGATGAACAAACAGCATAGAGCCAAATCAAAAAGCAGAAATCATAGTTGGTAGACGGGTGAGGGTCGGTCGATCAGCAAACAGAGTAACATAGACAAAACCAGGTGTGGGTTTGTCGGGATTTTGAGTGTGGAACTCCTGTTTCATCAGGGGATCGAGGACATCCTTAGCACATACCCAGCTTCTGTCTTCAGGCCCATAGCCTTCCCAATCTACCAGATATTCAATCTGATGTCTTCTGCGTCTGGAATTGAGCAGTTAATTTATCTGGTAGATGGGTTATCCCTCCAAACTCAGTAGTTGTGGTTCTTGGATGAGAGGGTTCTCAGCTAGTGGGTCTGGGATGGCCGGCGTGAGACAGGAAACATGAAATGTTGGTGATATCCGACTCTGTGGGGGGAGTTCTAACCTGTAGGAAACTTCATTGATTCATCTCAGGACCTTAAATGTACCAATGTACTAAGGCTACGTTTACATTAGACCGTATCTGTCTCGTTTTCTTCGCGGATGCACTGTCCGTTTACATTAAACCGCCTGGAAACGCCGGGAAACGGGAATCTGCCAGCGTCCACGTATTCAATCCAGATCGTGTCAGCTCCGATGCTGTGTAAACATTCAGAATACGCGGATACGCTGTGCTGAGCTCTAGCTGGCGTCTCATTGGACAACGTCACTGTGACATCCACCTTCCTGATTCGCTGGCGTTGGTCATGTGACGCGACTGCTGAAAAACGGCGCGGACTTCCGCCTTGTATCACCTTTCATTAAAGAGTATAAAAGTATGAAAATACTGCAAATACTGATGCAAATACTGCCCATTGTGTAGTTATGATTGTCTTTAGGCTTGCCATCCTTCCACTTGCAAGTAGTAAGTGATATGCGCTGGGATCACACACACAGCGGCTCAGTCCCGAATCGTGGCTTGTGCACTTCACTCGCGCGCTGTGTGAGCTGCGCAGGGCTGGAGTGCGCACCCAGAGTGATTTGGAGCGCAGGATGCCTGCGGAGCCGAGCGTATCCGTATATTGGCGTTACTGTGTGCACGCAAATCGTGTATTGGTGTTGCTGTGTGCACACTAATCGTTTTAAAAACGTTAATCTGATGATCCGCTGATACGGTCTAATGTAAACATGGGCTAAGCTTGGAGCTTTCAGGAGGTGTTAGATGGTCTGAGATTCTTGGTGGCAACCCATATCCTGTCACCAGGTGCGAAGTCCAGGTTGTTACCCCTGTGTCTGTTGGCATATTCTTTATATTTTGCATTGACTGTTTCAATATGTTAAGGTACTTCTTCCCAAATGGCTTGGCTGTGTGAGAACCAGTCCTCGATGGCTTGGACTTGTGTAAGCATATCATCCCAGGGGAACAAAGGGGGCTGGTAGCCGAGTATGCACTGGAAAGGAGTCAGCTGCGTGGCAGAGTGTTTCAAAGAATTTTGTGCATATTTGGCCCATAGAATGAAATGTGCTCAGTCACCTGGGTTCCTCATGCAAAAGCTCCTTAGGAAGCATCAGATTTCTTGGTTGGCCCACTCCACTTGTCTGTTAGACTGAGGGTGATACCCTGATGTGAGACTGACCGATACTCCCAGTCGCTCCATAAAACATGACCATAGATGGGAAATGAATTGAGGACCTCTGTCGCTGACTATGTCCTCTGGAATGCCAAAGTACCTGAATATGTACTGAAACAGAAGTTTTGCGGTCTGGAATGCAGTCAGGATGCCAGGTAATTTGCGTTGTGATGGCAGTGCGCATGGTTGCAGCAGCTCATGGCTCTCCTTTTCAGTGCTCTTTTTTGTTATTGTATTTCTTTCTTGCTTGTTTGTGCACCATCGGTTCTGCGAACATCCAGTATACCCGCCAGACACTTTTGGACATCAGTGACCAATACCAGATATCTGTTTCGAGCGATTTTCACTACTCGCATAACATCCCAGACGACATAGCGAGACCGCCGGGCTCTCCATGGATTGTTATTGGGTCTAGGAGGTGGTGCAGACGGAGGAGGGAGAGGAAGCAGAAGCGGGGCCGCATGTCCAGTATTATGCTAAGGCTAAGAAAACAACCACACAAGCCACCTCTACTGAGCCTGTATCTCTCCAATGCCAGATCCCTGGTACATAAAACGGATGACTTGGAATTACAACTCGCTGGAAATCGCTATGTTTGTGACTGCTGTATTTTGATTATCACCAAAACCTGGCTTCACCCGGGAATTCCCGATGCTAGCTTGCAGCTAGCAGGTTGCACTCTGCTCTGCTGGGACAGGACTGAGGACTCCGGTAAGAGCAGAGGAGGGGGGCTCTGTATTTATATGCATGATAACTGCTGTAACAACGGAACAATTATAGACAAACACTGTTCCCCAGACCTCGAGTACATGTCTGTAAGATGCCAGCCTTTTTTTCTACCGAGAAAGCTAACTGTAGTGATTGTCACGGCTGTGTATATTCCACCAGACGCCAGTGTAAACACAGCACTTTCTCTCCTGCTGAACACCATAAACGAACAGCAGCGAGCCCACCCCGACGGTGTTCACATAATTGCGGGAGACTTTAATAAGGCCAACTTGAAGACTGTACTGCTGAAGTTCTATCAACATGTCAAGTGTTCTACTAGAGGGGAGAACACTTTGGATCATGTTTACTCCAACATCAGGCATGCGTACAGAGCCATACCCCTCCCCCACCTCAGCCAATCAGACCATCTTTCCCTCCTGCTCTCCCCAGCCTACACCCCCCTCAGACGCAGAGCGAGGCCCACCATTAGGAATGTTACAACCTGGCCTGACAATGCACTCTCCAAACTACAAAACTGCTTCAATCAGACAGACTGGGACTTATTTGAACACCAGAAGCTGGAGATATTCACAGGAACGGTACTGGACTATATCAAGTTCTGCATCGGGAATGTGACAGTGGACAAAAACATCCGGATTTTCCCAAACCAGAAAGCCTGGATTTCCAGCCAGGTCCGCTCACTCCTGAGGGCCCGCGACACTGCCTTCAGGTCAGGTGACAGAGCTCTGTACAGAGCTGCTCAAGCTGACCTGAAAAGAGGAATTAAAAAAGCCAAGGCGGACCATAGGATGAGTATAGAGTTCCACCTGTCCAGCAACAACACACGGGAGGTGTGGCGGGGTATACAAGACATCACAAACTTTAGAGGCTGTGATGTGTCAACAGGAGACCTGAGTGTGCCGCTGGCAGAGGAGCTAAATTGCTTCTTTGCTCGCTTTGAAACATCCCAGCAGCACTCATCTGCTCCAGCCCTGCCCCCACCCCCACCTGGTTCCTGCACCACTCCATTCACTGTACAGGAGCACGATGTCAGACGGATGCTCCTGGCAGTGAACCCCAAGAAAGCTACCAGCCCAGACGGAGTACCTGGCAAGGTGCTCAGAGCGTGCGCCCATCAGCTCGCCCTCACCTTCACCAGGATCTTCAACCTCTCCCTGGCTCAGGCAGTCATCCCGCCCTGCCTAAAATCAGCAACAATAATCCCAGTGCTGAAGAAGTCTCCCGTCACCAGCCTGAATGATTACCGTCCTGTGGCCTTCACCCCAGTGATCATGAAGTGCTTCGAGAGACTAGTTCTTCAGCACATCAAGGACTACCTCCCCCCAGACTTCGACCCCAACCAGTTTGCATATCGTGCAAACAGATCCACAGAGGACGCCATTGCCATAGCTCTCCACTCTGCACTGAACCACTTGGAGCAGCGCCAGAGCTACGTCCAGATACTCTTTGTGGATTACATTTCAGCCTTTAACACAATAATCCCAGACATCCTCATCAGAAAACTGGACACTCTCGGCCTCCCCCATCTCACATGTGTCTGGATAAAGGACTTTCTCACCAACCGGCCCCAGACTGTGAGACTTGGCCCCCACTTCTCCTCCACCCGCATGTTGAGCACCAGCTCTCCAGAGGGCTGTGTGCTGAGCCCCCTCCTGTACTGCCTCTACACCCACGACTGCAGTTCGACTCACAACAACAACCTCATCGTCAAGTTTGCTGATGACACCACTGTGGTCAGACTCATTTCGAAGGGAGACGAGGCAGCCTACAGAGAGGAGGTCCTGAAGTTGGCAGCCTGGTGTTCGGAGAATAACCTTGCTCTGAACACCAAGAAAACCAAAAGAGATCATCGTTGACTTCAGGAAGCACAGCACTGACCTAGCCCCCCTTCATATCAATGGCGAGTGTGTGGAGAGGGTCCACACCTTCCGGTTTCTTGGCGTTCTCATCTCCGCCGACATCTCCTGGACACAGAACATCATGGCAGTCAACAAGAAGGCTCAGCAGCGGCTACACTTCCTGAGAGTCCTCAGGAAGTACAACCTAGACTCCAACCTGCTGCTAACCTTCTACCGCTCATCCATCGAGAGCCTGCTGACGTACTGTATCACAGTATGGTACAGCAGCTGCACTGCTGCAGACAGGGAGAGGCTCCAGAGAGTAGTAAAGGCAGCACAGAAGATCATCGTGTTAGGACTAGGACTGTTTTGGCCTCTAGAGGCCGCTGTTATTTCCTTTTCATGTCGTGTTTATTTTGGCCTCTAGAGGCCGCCACTGTTCCTGTGTTTTGTGTTTGTGTTAATTGCCTAATTATCTTCACCTGTGTCCTTAATTAGTTTGTCTATTTATACCCCTGAGTTCAGTCCTCTTGTCACGGAGTCTTTGTGCTGTTATGTTTATCTCCAGTTTCCTTTGTACTGTGTTTTTTGATCTTCTTAGCTTTTGAATTTTTGCACTTTGCTTTTCTTTTGGATTATACTCTTTGGTTTTTTTTTTTTTTGTCTTTTGTTTTGCCCTGTATATAGTGTATATAGTTTAAATAAACCTTTTGATTCTTTTTCTACTTCCGCCTCACGCCTCTGCATTTGAGTCATCCCCCTGGTGGCCTAGTGGGGGTTTGCTGGATTATCACACCAACGAACCAGGTTCGAATCCCAGCAAAACCCTAACAGAAAGACTCCGTCATGACCGACTCAGCAGAGGCTGCTTCAACTGTCTACCCGGCCAACCTTCAGGGAATTATGGCAGCTTTGACACGCTTCGGAGCGACCATGGACGCTCATGGACGTACGCTCACCAGCCAACGTGAGGCCCTCGCTCGCCACGAGGAACTGCTTCAGCAAATTGGGAAAACCCTGGCACAGCTGACATCTCTGCCTGCATCTCCTGCTCCTGATCCAGTTCCTGCTCCTGATCCAGCTCCCACTCCTGCTCCAGTGCCTCCTGCAATGCTGCCTTCTTCACCTCGCGAACCCAGCCTTCCTGCACCACAGAGGTATGACGGCAAGCACAGTGAGTGCCGAGAGTTCCTTACCCAGTGTCAACTCACCTTTGAGCTTCAGCCTACCACCTACACTACGGATCGCCGCAAGATTGCCTTTGTGATCACCTTATTAGCTGGTAAGGCGCGAGCCTGGGCTACTGCTATCTGGCAAAGACAGGGACCTGAGTGCTTTGATTTCCAGCTGTTTTCTGAAGAGATGCTTCGGGTCTTCGATCAGGCAGACATCAGTACCGACGCAGCCCGAAAGCTCATGTCCATCCGGCAAGGAGGAAGCGTCGCAGATTACGCCATCTCGTTCCGAACACTCGCAGCAGTAAGTGGATGGAACGAGACTGCCCTGGTGTCAGCCTTCCACCATGGTCTGTCTGACCCCATCAAGGACGGTCTGGCCTCTATTGGATGCCCAAGTGACCTCGAAACCCTCATCTCACATGCTATTCGTCTGGACAACAGGATGAGAGAACGCCACCAAGCCTTGAGCCCCCCCAGCCTCCCTACCTCTACCTGGAGACCGTCTACCTCCTTCAGTGACTGTCCAGAACCCATGCAAGTGGGTCGTACTCGCCTCTCCGCATCTGAGAGGGAGCGCAGAAGGAGGGACAAGTGCTGCATCTACTGTGGCAAGCCTGGTCACTTCCGAGCATCATGTCCCGAACTCTTGGGAAAAGGACCGCCCCGTCCAGCCGAGGGAGGGTTGTGACGGGGCCTACCCTCTCTCCCGGACTCCCTGGCCAAGGAATCTACATCCCGGCCTCCATCTCCTGGGGTGAGTCTGTCCACTCTTGTCAAGCTTTGATAGACTCAGGGGCGGCTGGGAACTTTATGGATATTCACTTCGCCCAAAGCATCAATATACCTACTGCACCTCTTGAAGTCCCTCTGTCTGTGTCTGCCCTCGATGGCCAAGCGTTAGGTGATGGAAGAGTCACCCAAGTTACTTCTCCAGTCTTCCTCCAGTCTCAAGGTCACAAGGAAGAAATATCCCTGCACCTGATTCCTTCACCTGAGTTCCCAGTTATTCTAGGCCTTCCTTGGCTTACTCGCCACAACCCTCGCATAGACTGGGTAACAAGCCAGGTTGTGGAATGGGGCCCTGCATGCCATGCCTCTTGTCTGCTCTCTAGCTCTCCTGTGTCTCCTGCCGAGCCCCCTGATCTCACCGAGTTATCTCAAGTTCCCACAGAGTACTGGGATCTCAAGGAGGTATTCAGCAAGAGCAGGGCCGCCGTTCTTCCTCCGCACCGGGCCTACGACTGTGCCATCGACTTGCTCCCTGGGACTACCCCTCCTCGTGGCAGACTGTTTTCACTCTCTCAGCCAGAACGCAAGGCCATGGAGGAATACCTCAAAGATGCCCTGGTCTCTGGGTTTATTCGACCCTCCACTTCACCTGCTGGAGCCGGCTTCTTCTTTGTCGGCAAGAAGGATGGGGGGCTCCGACCATGTATTGATTACAGGGGCCTGAATAAGATCACTGTGCGCAACCGATATCCCCTTCCGCTGATGTCCACAGCTTTCGACCTGCTCCAAGGCGCCACCGTCTTCACCAAGTTGGACCTACGGAACGCATACCACCTCATCCGTATCCGACAGGGAGACGAGTGGAAGACTGCCTTTAACACCCCGTCTGGGCACTACGAATACCAGGTGATGCCCTTCGGACTCACCAACGCACCAGCTGTTTTTCAGGCCCTAATCAACGACGTCTTAAGGGACATGATTAACCTATACGTTTTTGTCTACCTCGACGACATCCTTATCTTTTCCAAGACCGTACAGGAGCACCGCCACCATGTCCGCCAGGTTCTCCAGAGGCTGCTACAGAACAATCTGTTCGCCAAGGCCCAGAAATGCGAATTTCATGTTCCCGAGGTCTCCTTTCTGGGATTTATTGTACGGACAGGCCAACTCCAAATGGACCCTGCCAAGACCCTGGCCGTCCGGGATTGGCCTACTCCCAAGTCCGTTAAGGAGGTTCAGCGGTTCTTAGGATTCGCTAACTTCTACCGCAAGTTCATCAGGAACTTCAGTTCTGTGGCAGCACCCATGTCAGACCTCACCAAAGGGACAGGTGGATCTTATGGCTGGTCTCCTCAGGCAGAAAAGGCGTTCAAAGACCTCAAGGACCGCTTCTGCATGGCACCCATTCTGGTTCTCCCGGACACCTCCCAACCATTCATCGTGGAGGTGGACGCCTCGGACAGTGGTGTCGGCGCGGTGCTCTCTCAACGTTCGGAAGGAAAGCTGCACCCCTGCGCTTACTTCTCCCACCGCCTGAGTCCTGCTGAGTCCCGGTACGATGTGGGGGATCGAGAACTGCTAGCGGTCAAACTGGCCCTTGAGGAGTGGAGGCACTGGCTGGAGGGAGCACAACATCCATTCCTGGTTTGGACTGACCACAAGAACCTGGAGTACCTCCAGCAAGCCAAGAGACTGAACCCTCGACAGGCTAGGTGGGCCCTGTTTTTCAGTCGGTTTGACTTCACCCTCTCATACCGCCCCGGCTCCAAGAACACCAAACCTGACGCACTGTCCAGACTGTTCTCTGCCACTAACAGGGAGAATGAAGTCGGGCCTATTATCCCTGTGTCCCGGATTGTGGCCCCTGTCCGCTGGGGTATTGAGGTGGCTGTCCACTAAGGACCTTCCACTGCAGGTGGAGAACCGCAAGCTTGCTCCTCGCTACATTGGCCCCTTCAAGGTGGTGCGCAGGGTGAACCCTGTCTCCTACCGGCTCCAGTTGCCCCGGACTCTGAGGATCAACCCCACTTTCCATGTTTCCCTGTTACGGCCCGTACTGACGTCTACGTATGCCCCTGCCCCTAGGAACCCCCCACCCCCCCGCATCTTCCAGGGGCAGACTGTGTTCACTGTGAATCGCCTGCTTGACTCCCGCCGGGTCCGCGGCGGGTTGCAATATCTGGTGGACTGGGAGGGCTATGGTCCTGAGGAGCGCTGCTGGGTTCCTGCTCGGGATGTCCTTGATAAAGAACTATGTCGGGACTTCCATTCGGCCCATCCGGATCGCCCTGGGAACGTCAGGAGACGCTCCTAGAGGGGGGGGTCCTGTTAGGACTAGGACTGTTTTGGCCTCTAGAGGCCGCTGTTATTTCCTTTTCATGTCGTGTTTATTTTGGCCTCTAGAGGCCGCCACTGTTCCTGTGTTTTGTGTTTGTGTTAATTGCCTAATTATCTTCACCTGTGTCCTTAATTAGTTTGTCTATTTATACCCCTGAGTTCAGTCCTCTTGTCACGGAGTCTTTGTGCTGTTATGTTTATCTCCAGTTTCCTTTGTACTGTGTTTTTTGATCTTCTTAGCTTTTGAATTTTTGCACTTTGCTTTTCTTTTGGATTATACTCTTTGGTTTTGTTTTTTTTTTGTCTTTTGTTTTGCCCTGTATATAGTGTATATAGTTTAAATAAACCTTTTGATTCTTTTTCTACTTCCGCCTCACGCCTCTGCATTTGAGTCATCCCCCTGGTGGCCTAGTGGGGGTTTGCTGGATTATCACACCAACGAACCAGGTTCGAATCCCAGCAAAACCCTAACACATCGGCTGCCCTCTCACCTCCCTGATGGACATTTACAACTCCCGCTGCCTCAGCAGAGCTAAGAACATTACCAAGGACAACTCCCACCCTGGCTTTGATCTGTTTGACCTGTTGCCCTCAGGGAGGTGCTACAGGTGCATCAAGGCAAAAACAAATAGATTCAAAAACAGCTTCTTTCCAAAAGCCATGACCACCCTGAACTCGAACATGCACTGACTTTATAGTCTAACCCCCCCAGCCCCCAGATTCTCCCTGTGCAATACTTATAATGTGCAATACCCGGACTTTCTCTGTACATAGCACCCTTTTTTTCACTATATTCTTTGTTCTGTGTTTATACTGCATATTTTTATGCTGTTTGCACTGTGATTGGAGTTGCTTTTAATCTCATTGTACATGTGTATAGTGACAATAAAAGCATTCTATTCTATTCTATTCTAATGGAAAGTGCTTTAGTGCCTTGGAGAATCGGTCTATGATCACAATGATGGTGGTGTTTCCCATAGAAGGTGGCAGGTCTGTGATAAAGTCGAGGGCTATGTGTAACCATGGTCTCTGTGTTACAGGAAGTGGACAAAGCTTACCCACTGGCGGAGTACAAGGCACCTTGGCCTGGGCACATTCTGACCAAGATGCAATGAACTGATGGATCTCTGTGAGCATATTTTCCCACCAGTACTTGTTGCTCAGTAACTGGTGGCTCCTTCAGCTGCCTGGATGTCCTGTAGTGGTAGACATGTGGGTCCAGGTGATGAGTCATCCTCTGAACTATTTTGGGACATAAAAAAGACCAGGTGGAAGGCTTACTGGAGTGATTCTGGGCTGAGCGTTTCGTATTTGCTGGTCTAAGTCCCAAGTGATAGACTGAACAAAGCACTTGGGTGGAAGAATTGTAGAAATGGTGAATTCTTGCTGTGAGGAGGTGAAAGTGCATGACAGAGCATCTGCCTTCATATTTCTTGACCCTGGATAGAATAAGATGGTGACATTGAATCGGGTGAAGAAGAGGGCCCATCTGGCTTGGCATGGAT
The DNA here is from genome assembly GCF_027579695.1 of Neoarius graeffei. NCBI lineage: Eukaryota > Metazoa > Chordata > Actinopteri > Siluriformes > Ariidae > Neoarius > Neoarius graeffei. The sequence goes on along the minus strand of NC_083589.1, from coordinate 20,573,465 downwards.
TGAGACACTTAGCTTTCTTGAGATATTCTAGGTTTTTGTGGTCCGTGAGTATTGTGAAAGGATGAGTGGTTCCCTCCAGCCAGCATTGCCACTCCTCAAGTGCGAGTTTGATGGCTAAGAGTTCACGGTAACCTACATCATAATTTCATTCTGCAGAAGTGAGGGTTTTTTTGAGAAGTAAGCCATGGGGTGAAGTTTGTGCTTCTCTCCACAATGTTGGGACAAGATTCCTCCAACACCCATGCCAGATGCGTTGACTTCCACGACAAAAGGTTTGGTTGGGTCAGGATGCTGCAGAACTGGGGCTGAGGTGAACATTTTCTTTAGCCGGTTGAAGGCTTCCTCTGCAGAGGGATTCCATTACAGCCTTTTAGGTCCCTTTTTAAGCAAAGCTGTCAGCAGTGCTGCAATGGAACTAAAACCTTGAATGAAGAGTTGATAGAAATTTGCGAAACCCCAAGAAATGCTGAAGTTCTTTGATCAAGGTGGGTACTGGCCAAGACATAACTGCGGATACTTTGGAAGAGTCCATGTTGACTCCTTCAGAACTAATGATGCATTCTAGGAATGAGATTTGCTTCTTATGGAACTCACACTTTTTGGCTTTGACATAGAGGTGGTTCTCCAATAAACGTTGGAGAACTGCTCTGATGTGCTCTCGATGGCTTTCTTCACTGGGGAAATATATCAAAATGTTGTCTATGTATGCTATGACATAGTGGCCTAGCATGTCCCTTAGCAAGTCATTGATCAGACATTGGAATACACTGGGAGCCAAAGAAAGGCCATATGGCATTACCTGGTATTCAAAGTGACCAGTGGTGGTCCTAAATGCAGTTTTCCATTCATCACCTTTCTTGATTTTTATCAAGTTGTATGTGCTGCACAGGTCGAGCTTTGAGGACACCTTTGCTGAGCGGAGCTGTTCTAGCACAGATGGAACAAGAGGCAAGGGATACGAGTATTTAACTGTGACTTGATTAAGTCCTTGATAATCGATACATGGCCTAAGGTGGCCACCTCGCTTCTCAACAAAAAAGAAGCCTGCCAAGGCTGGTGACTTGGAGGGACGGATGTATCCCTGATTGTGGGCCTCCTGAATGTATTCCTCCATAGCCGTGTCTTCCTTCTGGGACAGAGGGTAAATATGGCCACGGGGAGGTGACATACCTGGTATAAGGTCAATGGCACAGTCATATGGTCTGTGAGGTGGCAACCCACAAGCTTTCCCCTTGCTAAAAACTTCTTGCAGGTCTAGGTAGCACTCAGGGATGTTTTCGATGGAGTCTGGCTGGGGGCTCTCCACCAATGTGGAAGCGATCCTGAGTTGTGGGTGTGCAAGACAGTGTTGGTGGTGGGTTCCACAGGCTTGGAGTGTGCAGGACAGATGGGACATTGATTTGTCTGATGAGCAGAATTTCCGCAGTAGAAACAGAGACCCTCTTTCTCCTTTCTTGCTCCGATCTCTTCAGGTGAATGTGAGAAACTTCCATGGGTGTACCTTCCCCAGTGTGTGGAGCAGACTTGGAGGTTTCTTTGATAGAGGGTTGGTTGGTAAGCAGATGGTCCAGCCAGATGGCGAGGTCTATCAGGGAGTCCAGTGTCAGGTTGACATCCGTACATGCCATTTCGCTAAGTATCTCAGGATGGAGGCCCTGATGAAAAACGGCTTTCAATGCTGGTTCATTCCATCCACTGGCTGCAGCAAGCATCTGAAAGTCTAAGGCATACTCCGCAACTTTTCTAGAGCCTTGCTTCATGTTGAGGAGACTCTCCAATTTCTATGCCCTCAGGTTCATGATCAAATACTCATTTGAAACACTTGAGAAAATTCTCATACGAAATTGTATGCTCACCTCCTTTACTCCATACAACACTGGCCCATTGTAGTGCCTTACTAGTGAGAAAGGACAAAAACTTGACAATCTTGTGTTCATCTGAGAGATGGGACATAGTGGAGAAATACAGTGAACACTGAAGCAGAAATCCCTTACAGGCAGTGGTATCTCCAGCATACTTCTCGGGAACAGGAAGCTGTAGCATGGCATTCGAAGCTGTTTCAGGGTGTGGAAGGAGGGCCTGCGACATCACTTTTGCAAGTTGTGTCATCCGCATGTTGAGATCAGCAAGCATCTGTTGATGTTCTCCTAACAATCTTCCCTGAGTGTTCAGAGAGGTCTGTTTGGTTTCTTCTGCTACATCCATGCTATGGTGAAGTATCCTGTCAGAGTGCAGGCACTTACAGATGTAACTGCAGGAAGAAAGCAACGAACAAACAGCATAGAGCCAAATCGAAAAGCAGAAATCGTAGTCAGTAGGTGGACGAGGGTTGGTCGATCAGCAAACAGAGTAACTTAGACAAAACCAGGAAGAGGAAACGTGAGAAGGATAACAAAAGTCAAAATAATGAGAGATCAGGCAGATAATACAAAGGCTTGGTATGGACTGGGAAAGCAGAACGATACTTCACAATGAGGCAGAGTTTGAGAGGGGCTTAAGTAGTGTGGTGGTGATTGACCTAATGACAAACAGCTGAGTTCAGTACTCTGGTGACAGGTGAATCTTGGTCATTGTAGTCTTTGGCGGCCATGTTTGTAGTTTGGTTAGCGCTGTTGGTTTCAGCACTCCTACTGGCAAGCAGATAAAAACATAACATAGAATTAGGAAATTTTATCCTGTGACTACTGTAGCTGCTGTCTTGATATATTAATAGATACCGTAATATAAATAAATCTGAGTTATAAATCAGATTCCTGATTTGCTTCACATTTAAAAGGTAGTATTTTTTAGAACAAGCACCACAAATGTACAGTAGCTCCTTCTTCAGTTATTATTATAAGTTAAATTATTATTTAGGCTGAAATGGAAATAGTCATTAGAGCAGAAAATTCATATAAGAGCTTCCCATAATGATGTCATAATCCAGCAATTTGAACCAGTCAGGAGTTCATCAAATTTCAGATAGAGATGATGTAGAGTTCTCTTCACACCTATTCTGTGCTGCTATTGCTTTATATTTACATATTATCATTCTGAAACAATCTTTTTCATCAGGCAGAATGCATTCCAGCTATACAGCTGTTAAAAGAGATATGAGACAAGTGCCACAAAATGAACATTTCAATTCAAATAATCAGAAACAAGTGGCAACATGTGATGAGTTTCATCTGTGTTTGATTACTGGCAATTTATTTATATGTCTCTCATGTCCTTGCAAAGAGAAGCCAGTAACTAGAGAGAGAGAGATGAGTAACCCAGCATCATGTGTGTGTCTAAAGTGCACAGAGCAAAAATAAAGTCACTGAAAGGTAAACTAAAATAAAGCGCACCTTGAGCTGTCATGTGTTACAGGGTGTTACAGGGGAACTGCTTGATAGTTGGAAAATGGACTGTGGCAAAGTGGAAAACTGTTCTGTGGTCAGACGAATCAAAATTTGAAGTTCTTTATGGAAATCAGGGACGCCGTGTCATTCAGACTAAAGAGGAGAAGGACGACCCAAGTTGTTATCAGCGCTCAGTTCAGAAGCCTGCATCTCTGATGGTATGGGGTTGCATTACTGCGTGTGGCATGGGCAGCTTACACATCTGGAAAGACGCCATCAATGCTGAAAGGTATATCCAGGTTCTAGAGCAACATATGCTCCCATCCAGACGACGTCTCTTTCAGGGAAGACCTTGCATTTTCCAACATGACAATGCCAAACCACATACTGCATCAATTACAGCATCATGGCTGAGTAGAAGAAGGGTCTGGGTACTGAACTGGCCAGCCTGCAGTCCAGATCTTTCACCCATAGAAAACATTTGGTGCATCATAAAACGGAAGATACGACAAAAAAGACCTAAGACAGTTGAGCAACTAGAATCCTATATTAGACAAGAATGGCTTAACATTCCTATCCCTAAACTTGAGCAACTTGTCTCCTCAGTCCCCAGACGTTTACAGACTGTTGTAAAGAGAAAAGGGGATGTCTCACAGTGGTAAACATGGCCTTGTCCCAACATTTTTGAGATGTGTTGTTGTCATGAAATTTAAAATCACCTAATTTTTCTCTTGAAATGATACATTTTCTCAGTTTAAATATTTGATATGTCATCTATGTTCTATTCTGAAAAAAATATGGAATTTTGAATCTTCCACATCATTGCATTCCATTTTTATTTACAATTTGTACTTTGTCCCAACTTTTTTGGAATCGGGGTTGTAACAGGACAAGCTGTGTTTTTGTCATATTAACTTCAAGAGACAGAACAAAGAGAGATTGGTGAGGGAGCAACTGTTTACATCTGTTGCGTTTGATGTATCATCTGGAGATCTCATCTCATCTCATTATCTCTAGCTGCTTTATCCTGTTCTACAGGGTCGCAGGCAAGCTGGAGCCTATCCCAGCTGACTATGGGCGAAAGGCGGGGTACACCCTGGACAAGTTGCCAGGTCATCACAGGGCCGGCACATAGACACAGACAACCATTCACACTCACATTCACACCTACGGTCAATTTATAGTCACCAGTTAACCTAACCTGCATGTCTTTGGACTGTGGGGGAAACCGGAGCACCCGGAGGAAACCCACACGGACACGGGGAGAACATGCAAACTCTGCACAGAAAGGCCCTCGTTGGCCATGGGGCTCGAACCCGGACCTTCTTGCTGTGAGGCGACAGCGCTAACCACTACACCACCGTGCCGACTATCATCTGGAGATTGTATGTTCAAATTGGCTGTGCTCTTTGGGTGGGTGGGGCATACTCCTTATCCCCTGTCAATCACAAGACATTCTGTCAAGCACAGATATTCTGCAATATTGACATAAAGTAGACCTCTCATTGTGCTGGCTTTGGTTGTTTACACTGAATCAAATAAAGCTGGTAAAAAGCCATGCCAGTGTGTTTTTACATAGCATTCTGGCATTCTGCAACAAGAGGCATGACAGAGCATTAGTGTCTAGTGTGACATATACTACACGTCACGCCGGTTGTGACCTAGGCTTTAGACACTGTAGACAGAGACATTTGAATTTGCACTGGTATCAGAAAGAAGAATGTCAATGTCAAAAACATCACACCCTTGTCCCGCTGTGCTGGCTGTAACTTTTACATACAGTAGATATCGATTCCAGCTCTGTTACTACCAACTGTTCTGGCTCAGAAGCAGAACAAAATTATTCCCCATTCTGCATTCAAATCTTTAAGACAGAAAGGTGAAAAAAAGATGCAAAATTCCTGCATTTGACAGGATGTGTAAAAGGGGCAACAGTGAAGCAAGCCAGTCACTGGTGACTGTGAGCTCACATATTGGAAAAGAAGTGTAGGTGCAATTAGTTTTAAGTGATTGTAGAAGTCAGAGCAGGTGGGTGGAGCACAGAAGTACGGCAGGCCAGAACTGAGTTCCAAAAACTATTTTATTTTGCACTTTTCAGTAGCAATGTATACTCTCCCAGCCACATGCATACACACACACACACACACACACACAAGTCATCTGGTGTGGGAGAGAGCTCCCTTCCTCTGCTCTCTCTCTCCTTATATAGGGCGTGGTTGCTGGGAAGACACACAAACACAGGTTAATTGCTCTCAGGTGAAGTGATTCTGCCACTTACCTTCCCTGACTCTGCCCTCCTGTCACAGACCGGCGCTTGACTACGCCCCCGCTGCCACATACCCCCACTGCCCGACTCAGGCCGGGCGCCCGTCCGGCCTGCTGCCGACTCGCCCCCCCCTTGACGGGAGAGGAAGTCCGCCACGACCATCTGCACCCCCGGCCTGTGGACCACCTTGAAGTTGAAGGGTTGGAGTGCCAGATACCAACAGGTGATCCGCGCATTGGCATCCTTCATGCGGTGGAGCCACTGGAGGGGCGCGTGGTCCGAACAGAGGGTGAAAGGGCGCCCCAGCAGGTAGTAACAGAGGGCGAGGACCGCCCACTTGATCGCCAGGCACTCCTTTTCAATCGTGCTGTAGCGCCCCTCACGCACTGACAGCTTCTGACTGATGTAAAGGACCGGGTGGTCCTCCCCCTCCACCTGCTGGGACAAAACGGCCCCCAGCCCTCTGTCCGACGCATCCGTCTGTAACGTAAAAGGGAGAGAGAAGTCAGGGGAGTGTAAAAGTGGCCCCCCACACAGTGCAGCCTTTACCTCAGAGAAAGCCCGCTGACACTGCTCCGTCCACTGGACCGGATCTGGTGCCCCCTTTTTAGTGAGGTCAGTCAGCGGGCTGGTGACGTCCGAATAATTAGGTATAAACCTACGATAGTAGCCAGCCAGCCCCAGGAACTGTCTCACCCCCTTTTTGGTCTTGGGCCTCGGGCAGGCCGCAATCGCTGCTGTCTTATTAATTTGGGGATGCACCTGCCCGTTGCCCAAGTGGAAGCCCAGATACCGTACTTCCACCCGCCCAATCGCACACTTCTTTGGGTTGGCAGTGAGTCCCGCCCGCCTCAGCGACCTAAGGACGGCCCTCAGGTGTTGCAGGTGCCGCTGCCAGTCGTTACTATAAATGATAATATCATCTAAATACACGGCCGCATAGGTGGCGTGGGCCCGGAGGACCCTGTCCATCAGCCGCTGAAACGTAGCGGGCGCCCCAAACAGCCCAAAAGGAAGTGTGACGAACTGGTGTAAGCCGAACGGTGTGGAAAAGGCCGTTTTCTCCCGGGATAATGGAGTCAAAGGGATCTGCCAATATCCCTTTGTCAAATCCAGTGTCGAGTAAAAGCGAGCCGTGCCTAGTCGATCGAGCAGCTCATCAATATGAGGCATTGGGTGCGCGTCGAATTTAGACACCACATTGACTTTTCTATAGTCCACACAGAACCGGACCGAGCCGTCGGCCTTGGGAACCAAGACCACCGGGCTGCTCCAGTCACTGTGGGACTCCTCGACGATGCCCATTTCAAGCATGGCCTGAAGTTCTTCCCGAACCACCTTTTTTTTGTGTTCGGGTAGCCTGTAAGGGCGGCTACGCACTACCACCCCCGGAAGTGTCTCTATGTGGTGTTCTATGAGGTTAGTGCGACCGGGCAGGGGTGAGAACACATCCGAAAACTCGGCCTGCAACTGGGCGACCTCCATGAGTTGGGTCGGGGAGAGGTGGTCTCCACAGGGGACCGGAGAGGTACGTGATGCCAATGTCCCTTTTTGAACCTCCGGCCCCAGCTCCACCTTCTCCGGAACTACCGACACCAACGCCACGGGGACCTCCTCGTTCCAGAGTTTCAGCAGATTGAGGTGGTAGATCTGTAGCGCCCCACCCCTGTCCGTTCGCCTCACCTCATAGTCGACGTCCCCGACTTGCCGTGTGACCTCAAAGGGCCCTTGCCACTTGGCAATCAATTTGGAGCTCGACGTGGGCAACAGTACGAGTACTTTATCTCCCGGTGTGAACTCTCTAAGGCGCGTACCCTTGTTGTACAGGCGGGCTTGCCGTTCCTGGGCCTGCCGCAAATTCTCCTGAGTTAGGTGGGTGAGCGTGTGGAGTTTTGCGCGCAGGTCCATAACGTACTGAATTTCATTCTTACTTTGTGAAGGTCCCTCCTCCCAATTTTCCCGCAGCACGTCCAGGATGCTGCGCGGCTTATGCCCATATAATAATTCGAACGGGGAGAACCCCGTGGAGGCTAGGGGGACCTCTCGCACTGAGAACAGCAAGGGTTCGAGCCACTTATCCCAATTACGTGTGTCCTTACTTACGAATTTCTTAATAATATTTTTGAGGGTGCGGTTGAACCGTTCCACTAAACCGTCCGTTTGTGGGTGATATACGCTGGTGCGGATCGGCTTAATCCCCAATAACCCATACAGTTCGCGCAGTGTTCGTGACATAAACATAGTGCCTTGGTCAGTCAGAATCTCTTTCGGGATTCCAACTCGGGAGATGACACGGAAGAGTGCCTCTGCAATACTGCATGCTGAGATATTGCGCAGAGGCACTGCTTCCGGGTATCGCGTTGCATAGTCCACCAGAACTAATATAAAGTGGTACCCTCGTGCTGACCGTCTAATGGCCCGACGAGATCCATCCCAATTCTCTCAAACGGGGTCTCGATTAATGGTAGAGGGTGCAAAGGCGCTTTTGGAATGGCCGCTGGATTTACTAACTGGCATTCGCGGCATGCCGTACACCACCTACGGACATCGCCGCGAATCCCCGGCCAATAGAATCGGGCCATTATTCGGGCTAGTGTTTTATCTTGCCCTAAGTGTCCGGCCATGGGATTAAAGTGAGCCGCCTGGAATACCAATTCCCGGCGGCTCTTTGGAATCAAAAGCTGCGTGACTCGCTCTTTAGTTTGAGTGTCCTGCGTCACTCAGTATAATCTATCCTTCATAATCGCGAAGTAGGGGAAGGACGGGGTGGCGTTCGGCGGGAGCGTTTGACCATCGATTACTCTCACTTGGTCAAACGCATGCCGCAGAGTCTCGTCTCGCGACTGCTCTAATGGGAAATCCGCGAGGGATTCCCCAATACAGAGAGGAGGAGCCAGCGGCTCCTCACTCTGACGCGGAGATGACATAGACGGCTCTGTGACAGCTGCTCCCGCCAAAGCGACACCGGGACCTCCCCCTGTCAACTGGCAGGACCCACTCTCTACTAGGTGCGTCATTAAACCCCGAAATCCTGGCCAATCAGTCCCCAAAATTAAAGAGTGGGTAAGGCAAGGATTAACCGCCGTCTTCACTATAAATTTTTCCCCTCTGAAAATAATGTGGACCGACACCAAAGGGTAGCGGTGAACATCCCCGTGCACACACAACACCCTCACCCCTTGTGCTCCCCCAATGCCTCGTTTTGAACCAGGCTTTGGCGAATTGAGGTCTGATTACAACCAGAATCCACCAACGCCTGATATGTAGCCCCTTGGATACTCACCGGTATGCGATACGCTCCGGCCCGATCGAGGGCGGCCTCTGGCGCGTCGGGGATCTGAACCACCGCGCCCACTTCCATTGTCGTGCACTGCTGTTGAAGGTGGCCTGGCTCCCCGCAGCGCCAGCCAACCGGCCCGGGCTTTCCCTCTGCACCGGTGATCTGGGTTTCACTCACCTGAGGTGGGGGAGAGACAGACACAGAAGGGAGAAATGGGAGGGCACCATGGGTGCGGCGGGCCGGCTGGGGTGGGGCCGGCCCCCGCCTCCGCGGTGGGGGAATGGGGCGAGGACGGGACACAGGAGGAGGGGGAGAGAGAGAGAGAGAAGAGGAGAGAAGAGAAGATGCCATCTGCCGTCCTGCCACTGGGACAGCCGCCAAATGGTCCTCCGCCAGCTCGACTGCCTGATCCAGTGACGCCGGGCGGTGGCACCGGACCCACTCCGCAGCTCCTGCTGGCAAACGAGCGACGAACTGTTCCAGCGCCACCTGGTCGAGGATTCCTTCGGCGTTGCGGTTGTTGGCCCTCAGCCACCGCCAGCAGGCGTCCCGGAGCTGCTGGCCAAACGCGAACGGCCGACAGACTTCCTCCAAGCGCAGCGCGTGGAAGCGCTGGCACTGCTGTTCTGGAGTGCGCCCCACGCGCTGGAGGACGGCCCGGCGGAGGTCTGCGTAGGCCAGCCGGTGGTCGACGGGGAGCTGTAGCGGGCCAGCTGTGCTTCTCCCATGAGCAGGGGGAGGACATGCGCCGCGTGCTGCTCCATCGGCCATCCCGAGGCTTCGGCGACTTGCTCAAAGTGCGTGATGAATGCCTCGGGGTCATCCTGCGGGCCCATCTTTGTGACAGTGAGGGGAGATGGGCCCGCAGTAGGAGTGCTGGTGGACCCCGCCGATGCAAGGAGGTGCCGGAACGCCTGTCGATCTTCTTGTTGGGCCAACACCAGGGCCTCGAACCGCTCTTCTTGCTCCTTTCGGAGGGTGAGTAGCACCTGGTGCTGGCTATGCTGGGCCGTGGCAAGGGCGTGGACCAGTTCAGCAAATGGGTAGGACTCCATGGGGCTGTGAGGCTGCTGTGCTCCAGATCCCGGGTTTCGGCACCACTGTAGAAGTCAGAGCAGGTGGGTGGAGCACAGAAGTACGGCAGGCCAGAACTGAGTTCCAAAAACTATTTTATTTTGCACTTTTCAGTAGCAATGTATACTCTCCCAGCCACATGCATACACACACACACACACACACACACACAAGATATCTGGTGCGGGAGAGAGCTCCCTTCCTCTGCTCTCTCTCTCCTTATATAGGGCGTGGTTGCTGGGAAGACACACAAACACAGGTTAATTGCTCTCAGGTGAAGTGATTCTGCCACTTATCTTCCCTGACTCCACCCTCCTGTCACAGACCGGCGCTTGACCACGCCCCCGCTGCCACAGTGATCAATCTAATTAAATCAGTCTCATTAATAATCTCATTAAATCAGTCTCATTGATAATCTCATTAAATCAGTCTCATTAATTAATACCATTAATTTTGGTGCTTAATAATAAATTACCAAACAGCTAAATTATGGTATGTTCCAAATCATTATGATCACTTACCATATTACATAACTCATATGCACCTTGGAATTCTTTTGAGATTTGGGCAACTTCAAAAATATTGGGACAACAAATAAACACACACTGTTTCAATAATAATGGAATTTATTATAACAAAGATAAAAATGAATAATAACAGTTGAAATCTTCAGCAAAGTGTGAGGTATGTATATGTGTGTGTGTGTGTGTGTGTGTGTGTGTGTGTGTGTGTGTGTATTAAAAGGAAATTAAACATGAAACGTAGTGTGTGTGTATTAAAAGGAAATTAAACATTAAACATGAAACATGAGGTATGTCTGTAAAGCCTTCTGGCCTACAACAAAGGAGTTAGCTTTGAATGATGGCTAGGTGTGTGTGTGTGGGGGGGGGAGTTGACCACGTGTTTCTAAGTAAAACAAAGGAATTAGTTTTGGTTGCTAAGACAAAAGAATTAGCTTTGTGTTGCTAGCTAAGGCAAAGGAAGGCTAGCTAGCATGTGTTTGTGTGTGAGAGGCCTGGTGACCACGTGTTTCTAAGTAAAACAAGAGAGTTAACTTGGTTGCTAATTAGACAAAAGAATTAACCGTATGTGGCTAGCTAAGGCCCAAGGATCCTACCTCGTGGAGTTAAGACAAAAGGTGTGTATGTGAGTATGGAGGAGGACCGCCACGTGTTCCCTTGAGACAATACCCTTAACCCTGGATGCTAATGGGACAAAAGAATTAGCCGTAGGCTAATTTCACTAGCTTATAACAGTACTGAATCCACTGAAATCTTGATGCGGTCAAAATGTGTAATAAGGAAATTAAGGATGTTAGTAAGGAATAGAGAAGCATGCACAGCCTATCTATTAAACAATTGAGGGATTAAAACAAAATAGAACAATCATCAATTCAACACGCTGCGTGTCTACAGTGTAAACAATTAAAACATTCCTGAGTTCAAATTCACACTACTTCAAAAAAAATCTAATTCCTAAGACTAGTTTTTATGCCCAAAATGCCAAGTCTTACTTCAGTATCTCGCCCTTCTGTAGAAAGCAGAGAATTCTTGGAGAGGCTGAGTTTCACAGGAGCTCGTGGAGACTTCTGTAGGAAACAGAGAATTCTTGGTCCGATGCTTTGTAGCTCGTGGGAAGAAAAACTCTGGTCAAACAATGTGCACAGCTTTTTAGTTAGAAGGGATCCAGCCACTTCTTAACTTTAAATTAACTGCTTGGGCTGCAGTTTTGTACGTACTTATAAGGAACAAATGAAAACTGGTTGTAACTCAATCTGAGTTTAAAGTCACGCGATTCTAGAATCAACCGTGGCCAAAGGTGAAAGAAGAGCGCGAAACTCTGATTCTTGAGGAAAAGAAAAGACATCTTTATCTGGTTTGCTCGGCAGAGCAAATCTCTTTGTGTCCAGACAGCTGCTCCAGATGGAAAAGAGGGAGAGCGGAAACATGTTCCGTTACTTATGCCTTCATGGAGGATGTGACATTGGTGATCCCGCCCCGGCGTGACGCAGGTCAACGCGGAAGCTGGTGATGGGAGTTGTAGTCCTAAAAGACAATTCAGGCGGTACCTACAGAAGGCACTTTCCTCTGAGTGTGTTACTCCGCCCTGTGTTGCAGCAAAAGCAGCAGTACAACACCACATGGTTCAAAAAGAAGAAGTATGTGTTAGCTTTCACCTTTCCTGGTCAGTAGTTGTTGTATGATAGCTTGTATGACAGCAAGCTGGTGAGAGGGAATTGGCAAGTGACCAAAATTATAGGAAAAATGGAGGGATACACAACAATTGTAATCACTGACAAATTGCTGTGGTATTAGAGGAATAAAGTAATTTGGGAGATGGGGTTAAAGGAAAATAATGGGCCCATAGTGGATAATTTTCCCACATCAGCATGTCCTGAAGTATTTTATTCCTTACTTTCTAATAACCAACTTCTCTGGCATATATGTGTCAGGGATGCAGGTGACAGACAGATATAAAAGCTGAAAGATAAAATCATGAGACAAAATCAAAGTCAATAATCAGGCAAGGCACAAATGGAATATCAAGGGCAGAGTCAAGAGGCGAAGTCTAAAAATACAAAACAAAGTCAAAACCAGAATATCATCACGGAAAATAACGAGGCTTAGTAAAGTCAGGCAGGATATATTGAGTGTTTACTGTGCAGTGAGAGGGCTTAAATAGGTGAAATGCAGAGGTGGACATTAATGAAGTACATTTACTTGAGTACTGTACTTAAGTACACTTTTTGAGTATCTGTACTTTACTTGAGTAATTTTTATTTGGAAACTTATGACTTTAACTTCACTACATTTGAAAGGCAAATATCGTACTTTTTATTCCACTACATTTCTGTCAGGGTCCTCATTACTCGTTACTATGAAGCAGCTTTGAAAGTGCTTTTTTCTTTTCTTTTCTAAAACATGATTAGTTTTTTTCACAGGTGACACTGAGACAGCCTCAGTAATCACTAGGATCACGCCACGTCCATAGACTGTATAAAATCAAGTTCAGTGATTTCTCCGCAGCGTTATTTGAACATAATCAGTTGATGGCAGAATGGAAGGAGGTGGTTCTTCTGGGGAATGCAAGCACTCATGGCTATAGCTATAACCCATGTTTCAGTTTTCTGAAAGGATTAAAGATTTGTTTTGTTTTAAATGTTTGCCGAAAACGAACCACATCACGGCCTACAAAAACTTGCCATCCAACCTGTGGAAGCATATTGAGGTATGTAAAAGTTTTATTCAAAGAGAAAGCTTGCAAGGAAGTTGTCTGTGTTTTAGAGCTAGCGATAATGTTGCAACAGCTATGCAGTCTGGTTAGTCAAATGACTTTCTATGGATTTGCCCGCCAAGTTGCCATCGCCTTGTCCACAGCTAACATTAACAAATAGCTAGTTAACTTGGACACTGTTAGTTAGCATGTAAAAATGGAGTTACACTAAAATGAATAACATTAACTTATCTGAAGTCCTTTCTGAAATAAGTTTTAGCATAATCTTACCAAATAAACATAATGTAGAAATTTTTATTTTCTAGTAGCATTAACTACCCAATATGATTTTGAGTTTGAAAAGGGTTTGCTAGCATGTCAGGTGGAGTTTCACTGACAAGCTATCTTAACGTTAAAACACCATGATGGCACAGCATGCATTCATTTTGTGAATTCACATTTCTGTTAAGCCCTCCGGCTCCACACGGTTGATGTTTCTGACTGGGAACACATTAAGAATGCCTTCCATTTTGTGGCCAACAAAATGCTGGGTGTTAGGCCAAAGAAACCCTAACTGCTGAAACCATGAAAGTGTCTCTCTGCTGAAACCATCAAACTCATAGATAAGCGTAACCAACTCAAGAGATCAAAACCCACTGATGCAAACTGCGCACTGTACTCTCAAGCCAACAAGAAAGTAAAGAAAAGCATAAGGAAAGACGATGAAAAATGGGCCTTGCGAATCGCCAATAAACTTCAACACACCTCTAATACAGGCAACCAATGGGAAGTATGGCATAATATCAAGGTCCTGTCCAGAAGAAAGCAGAAGAACACCTCTGCAGCCTGAGATAGAAATGGCAATTTTATCATAGACAAGGAAAAGAAGCTAGACCGATGGAGAGAACATTTTGAAGAACTCCTGAATCCACCAGTTGGAAACCCAGTTGATATTCTACCTGTAGATCCAGTTGTGGTAGACCTCTTTCTCGATCTCCCGATGTACCCTCCAACTGCAGGTGAAGTTCGAAACGCGCTTCAAAGTTGAAAAATCACAAGGCAGGAGACATAGATCAAATCAGTAATGAGTAGCTCCGGTTTGGTGGCGAAACGACAGTGGAAAAACTCATGCCTATATTTGAGAAAGTTTGGAACTCTGAGTGAGTCCCCACCAACTGGTTGAAAGGGGTCATCACGAAGCTAGGGAAAAAAGGTGACATCTCTTACTGTGAGAACAACCAAGGAATTATGCTTTGCTGTGTTGCGTCTAAGCACTTTCAAATTATTGTTATCTTGAGGTTATCCAATGGTATCGAGGCTATGCTTCGCGAAAACCAATGTGGCTTCTGGAAGAACCGATCATGTATAGACCAGCTCTTCTCGCTGAGAGTCATCATCGAGCGTGCGCTGGAGTTTGACCTACCACTTTATGTCAAGTTCATTGACTTCAAAGCTGCATTTGACTCAGTGAACCAAGAGTTTATCTGGTCTGCCCTGGAACATTATGGGATTCCACAGAAATGCATAAATGTCTTCAAGGCATTCTACACTGACACTGTCAGTTCAGTGCGTGTTGGAGACAACCTTACAGAGTGGTTTGCAGTAAAGTCTGGAACTGGGCAGGGTAACATTCAAGCTCCACTCATCTTTAATCTCATCCTGAACTGGGTGATGGAACAGGGCATGCAGGAGAAAATGGTCTCCAGAGGCTTCCTGCTCCAGAAAAGGAGAAGCTCACGATATGCTGCCGTCGATGTCACTAACATGGATTACGCAGATGATATAGCCGCCCTTGACAGTACCATACCCGGGCTTCAAGAAACCACCGACCATATCGTGAGATATGGCAAGGAAGCAGGCCTACAGATTGGCACAAACAAGACAAAGACCATGCTGATAGGAAGGTCCCATAAACGGCATCCTTACCCTCTTTCTGAGACCCTGGATATAGAGGTCAAGGGAATAAATCTCAAGCAAGCAAATCACTTCCGTTATCTGGGATCCACGATCTCTAGTGATGGCTCAATCAATAAAGAGATTAACACCAGGTTTGGTCTAGCTTCTAGCACCTTTAACGATCTGAATAATATATGGAAGAATAGAGGGATCACATTGAGCACCAAAATTGCAATCTATGAGTGTGGAGTAATCATGACACTGCTCTATGGCTGTGCAAAATGAGCTCTTAAACAACAACAACAACTACAGCATTTGGATGCATTCCATCACAACTGCTTACAAAGGATTTTGAATGTCTGATTTTATGACCGGCAGCACAGTGGTATAGTGGTTAGTGCTGTCGCCTCAAAGCAAGAAGGTCTGGGTTCGAGCCCCGTGGCTGGTGAGGGCCTTTCTGTGTGGAGTTTGCATGTTCTCCCCGTGTCCATGTGGGTTTCCTCCGGGTGCTTCGGTTTCCCCCACAGTCCAAAGACATGCAGGTTAGGTTAACTGGTGGCTCTAAATTGACCGTAGGTGTGAATGTGAGTGTGAATGGTCGTCTGTGTCTATGTGTCGGCCTTGTGATGACCTGGTGACTTGTCCAGGGTGTACCTCGCCTTTCGCCCGTAGTCAGCTGGGATAGGCTCCAGCTTGCCTGCGACCCTGTAGAACAGGATAAAGCAGCTAGAGATGATGAGATTTTATGACCACATTTCAAACCACGAGATAAGGAGAAGAACTGGGTGCTCCACACTAGCAACCGTCATCAGTTATCGACATCTCCTCTACTTCGGCCATGTGGCTAGAATGCTAAGTGAAAGGCTCCCATTACATCTCCTCTACTGGTTGCCCACTCATGGGTCTCAACACGTTGGGCATCCCAGGCTATCCCTGTTGAAGATCTTAGAACAAGACCTCTGGCTCCTCTTGGGTGACGATTGCAACATCTCAGATGGTGCGAGACTAGCATTAGATTGCAACAGGTGGTGTCGCCGCTTGTTAACCGCACTGAATGAATGCAAAAAAATGTGCGCAGGCAGAGCCATCACCTGACGACAACTGAAGACCTGGACAAGGTACATTTCTGTCTTTGGTCATGGCATTAGGTTTTGTAAGTGTTGTGGCAATAATACAATGATGCATTGACAGAAAATTTACTTTTAATACTTAAAGTCTTTTTAAAAGCAAGTACTTCAGTACTTTGACTTAAGTAAAAAAAAAAATGACTGTACAACTTTCACTTGTATAGGAGTAACATTTGACCAGTGGGATCTGTACTTTGACTTAAGTAATGAAGTTGGGTACTTTGTTCACCTCTGGTGAAATGTTGTCTGATCCAGATGTGTGCAAAAGGGAGACTGTTAACGGTAAAGTGCAGGAAGGGCGTTGTAGTCCATGGCAGCCATGTTTGAAGGCAGCTGTGAATTCTAGGAAGAGGGCTCGCTAGTGCAGACATCACAATATGTCATTGCATGTTAATTAAAAACAACACAAATGCAAACATTTTGCTCTAATTATGCACTAATTACAGCTTTATTCATTATGTGCTATGATCTGTAATTGCATGTTGCTTTCAATAATATAAACACTACTTTTAGAGTAATTGTATTTATAGAGTAATTATAACTCTATTTAAATAACCACGGGCTATTACATGCTGCTTGCATAAATACTAATTTTGCTACAAATTTCCATTTTTCTTAGACATAGTTAGTGTAGGATTATGGTCATATGATTTGAACCATGTCTTTGAGACTTTGGGGTGAAAAGACATTTAATGCCATTGCCATACAATATGTGACATATTCACTGAGCAAAGAGACTAACAGAACTGTGAGTTTGTGTGAACACGAGCGTGTGTGCATACGTGTATGCAGTTCAGCTGTCACTGTGTGAAGATGTATTACAAAACTAATGATTGCTTCTGGTTCCAAAGGGAGTAATTGCAAACGTCTCTTCTAGCACTAGGGAATGCATTTCAGTGTGTGTGTGTGTGTGTGTGTGTGTGTGTGTGTGTGAGAGAGAGAGAGAGAGAGAGAGAGAGAGATCAAAAGAGAAGCCTTTCTTTTTATCTCTATCTCCAAGCCCTTTGGTTTTATGGTCATCTCCTCTCTCTTTCTCGCGCTCTCTCACACACACTAAAAATATGAAATGTGTAGTTTGCCAATGCTACAATTCTGTATCTAAGGTTATTTTGCTGCATTCCCATATTCACTGAACTACAATTCCAACAAATTTGATGTGTATATAAACCCTGACATGCTGTAAAATGATCCTATAATCAATATCACTATCTAATGGTAGACAGAGGCCTATGAGATATACATACTACACTTTCATCAGTGGAGGATTCATTAAGTTCCATAAAGTAAGCTAGTACTGGTACACACACACACACACACACACACACACACACACACACACACACAACCTCAAAGTTAAACAATAGGTATTTATTCACTGGTAATGCTGTGTGCAAATTAATCAGTTTTGACCTTGTGGTCATTTCACTTAATTCTACTCTACCTTAATTATTACACATAGACTTTACTGGTTAACTTCAGAATGGCATTTTTTTTTAGCACTAACTAGGTCTTATTTTGGGACATAAATATCTTTCTATTATGAATTAAAGTATAAGTGGAAGTTCCTTTTTTTTTTTTTGTAAACTAAGTGCGTCTGACAGGATCCTGTGTCCATCAAAAATGTCCTGTCCATAAAACACTCACCATATGATGAGGTTGTAAATGATTTTTTAAGAAAATTTTTTTCTCTTTTGTTGTTTTTGGCAGCAGAGAAACACAAAAAAACTGAGGTTTGATTTTGGGACTATTGTGGACCTGAAAAGTACACTGCAAAAAACTGAAAACTGAATTTGAAGAGAACATTCCTTAATACTAGTGAAATTACCTTGCTGTATGGACAGATACTTTTACTTATCTTGGAATAAGCTGGTTACAATCTAGAACTAGCTTTAATAATCTCAGAGTTGGTGTCTTGTATTCTTCTATACTGCAAATATGATATCTTAACAAGTTAGAATATCTTGAATATAGTAGAAACGGGGGTGGCACGGTGGTGTAGTGGTTACCGCTGTCACCTCACAGCAAGAAGGTCCGGGTTCGAGCCCCGTAGCCGGCGAGGGCCTTTCTGTGCGGAGTTTGCATGTTCTCCCCGTGTCCGCGTGGGTTTCCTCCGGGTGCTCCGGTTTCCCCCACAGTCCAAAGACATGCAGGTTAGGTTAACTGGTGACTCTAAATTGACCGTAGGTGTGAGTGTGAATGGTTGTCTGTGTCTATGTATCAGTCCTGTGATAACCTGGCTACTTGTCCAGGGTGTACCCTGCCTTTCACCCATAGTCAGCTGGGATAGGCTCCAGCTTGCCTGCGACCCTGTACAAGAGGATAAAGCGGCTAGAGATAATGAGATAGTCGAAACGATCTAGCATTTCCTATTAGAAGAATACAAGACACCAACTCTGAGATTATAAAAACTACAACCCCGATTCCAAAAAAGTTGGGACAAAGTACAAATTGTAAATAAAAACGGAATGCAATAATTTACAAATCTCAAAAACTGATATTGTAATCACAATACAACAAAGACAACATATCAAATGTCGAAAGTGAGACATTTTGAAATTGCTTGCCAAATATTGGCTCATTTGAAATTTCATGACAGCAACACATCTCAAAAAAGTTGGGACGGGGCAATAAGAGGCTGGAAAAGTTAAAGGTACAAAAAAGGAACAGCTGGAGGACCAAATTGCAACTCATTAGGTCAATTGGCAATAGGTCATTAACATGACTGGGTATAAAAAGAGCATCTTGGAGTGGCAGCGGCTCTCAGAAGTAAAGATGGGAAGAGGATCACCTTATCTCATCTCATTATCTCTAGCTGCTTTATCCTGTTCTACAGGGTCGCAGGCAAGCTGGAGCCTATCCCAGCTGACTACGGGCGAAAGGCGGGGTACACCCTGGACAAGTCGCCAGGTCATCACAGGGCTGACACATAGACACAGACAACCATTCACACTCACATTCACACCTACGGTCAATTAAGAGTCACCAGTTAACCTAACCTGCATGTCTTTGGACTGTGGGGGAAACCGGAGCACCCGGAGGAAACCCACACAGACACGGGGAGAACATACAAACTCCACACAGAAAGGCCCTCGCCGGCCACGGGGCTCGAACCCAGACCTTCTTGCTGTGAGGCGACAGCGCTAACCACTACACCACCGTGCCGCCATGAAGAGGATCACCAATCCCCCTAATTCTGCATCGAAAAATAGTGGAGCAATATCAGAAAGGAGTTTGACAGTGTAAAATTGCAAAGAGTTTGACCATATCATCATCTACAGTGCATAATATCATCAAAAGATTCAGAGAATCTGGAAGAATCTCTGTGCATAAGGGTCAAGGCCGGAAAACCATACTGGGTGCCCGTGATCTTCGGGCCCTTAAGGCCAATTTATGCTGACAACGCAGTCCTCGCAGATGGTGTCGCAGATGGCGTCTGCGTAGCCCCCCCCCCTTCGCAGATGCTCTGCGCGCACCTCGCAAAAATTGTGACCACCGCAGAAGCCTCACAGACAGCGTCGCAGACAAGAGGGCTCTGATTGGTCCACTCTACATCCGCTGTACACGCACTTCCGCTTCCCTATTTTCCCGGTTTGTTTTGTTTTCACTACCACCATTTTTAAAAACATGAGCGAAGATGGAGCAGCACGAAGAGCAGTTGATCGAGGAAGTGAGGAAGTACATACATCTATACGACTCCAGTTCTAGTCATTATAAGTAACCAGAGGATAAACACTCCACTGACCACACCCACCAGCTACTCCTAGCGATTTCGCAACTTCGCGCCCCCTTGCGTTGTGGCGGTGAATAACATCGCATACGCCTATTACTCCCCGCTCCATGATAAATTACAACTGTCTGCGAAAAGCTATCTGCGAAAGCCTTGTCGCAAGAGCATGCAGGGGCCCTTAGACGGCACTGCATCACATACAGGCATGCTTCTGTATTGGAAATCACAAAATGGGCTCAGGAATATTTCCAGAGAACATTATCTGTGAACACAAGTCACCGTGCCATCCGCCGTTGCCAGCTAAAACTCTATAGTTCAAAGAAGAAGCCATATCTAAACATGATCCAGAAGCACAGACATCTTCTCTGGGCCAAGGCTGATTTAAAATGGACTGTGGCAAAGTGGAAAACTGCTCTGTGGTCAAAATTTGAAGTTCTTTATGGAAATCAGGGACGCCGTGTCATTCGGAATAAAGAGGAGAAGGACGACCCAAGTTGTTATCAGCGCTCAGTTCAGAAGCCTGCATCTCTGATGGTATGGGGTTGCATTATTGCGTATGGCATGGGCAGCTTACACATCTGGAAAGACACCATCAATGCTGAAAGGTATATCCAGGTTCTAGAGCAACATATGCTCCCATCCAGACGACATCTCTTTCAGGGAAGACCTTGCATTTTCCAACATGACAATGCCAAACCTGTTCTCCCCGTGTCCGCGTGGGTTTCCTCCGGGTGCTCCGGTTTCCCCCACAGTCCAAAGACATGCAGGTTAGGTTAACTGGTGACTCTAAATTGACCGTAGGTGTGAATGTGAGTGTGAATGGTTGTCTGTGTCTATGTGTCAGCCCTGTGATGACCTGGCGACTTGTCCAGGGTGTACCCCGCCTTTCGCCTGTAGTCAGCTGGGATAGGCTCCAGCTTGCCTGCGACCCTGTAGAACAGGATAAAGCGGCTAGAGATGATGAGATGAGATGAGACAATGCCAAACCACATACTGCATCAATTACAGCATCATGGCTGCGTAGAAGAAGGGTCCGGGTACTGAACTGGCCAGCCTGCAGTCCAGATCTTTCACCCATAGTAAACATTTGGCACATCATAAAACGGAAGATATGACAAAAAAGACCTAAGACAGTTGAGCAACTAGAATCCTACATTAGACAAGAATGGGTTAATATTCCTATCCCTAAACTTGAGCAACTTGTCTCCTCGGTCCCCAGACGTTTACAGACTGTTGTAAAGAGAAAAGGGGATGTCTCACAGTGGTAAACATGGCCTTGTCCCAACTTTGTTGAGATGTGTTGTTGTCATGAAATTTAAAATCACCTAATTTTTCTCTTTAAATGATACATTTTCTCAGTTTAAACATTTGATATGTTGTCTATGTTCTATTCTGAATAAAATATGGAATTTTGCAACTTCCACATCATTGCATTCCGTTTTTATTTACAATTTGTACTTTGTCCCAACTTTTTTGGAATCGGGGTTGTAGTTCTAGATTGCAACCAACTTATTCCAAGATGTCTTCTCAAGTAAAGTTATCTGTCCATGGAGTAAAATAATTGCACTCGTATTAAGGAATTTTCTTCTCAAATTCAGTTTTCAGCTTTTTGCAGTGTATACCCTGATTGTGAAACAGCCCTTATAATAATATCCATTCTTCTGGGATGGCTTTCCACTCGATTTTGGGGTGTGGCTGTGGGGATTTGGGATCATTCAGCTGCAAGAGCATTAGTGAGATCAGGCACTGATGTTGATTGAGGAGGTCTGGGGTGCAGTCAGTGTTCCAGTTCATCCCAAAGGTGTTCAATGGGGTTGAGGTCAGGGCTCTGTGCAGGACACTTGAGTTCTTCCACTCCAACCAACACACCATGTCTTCATGGAGCTCACAGGATCATTGTGATGCTGGAACAGGTTTGGACCTCTTAGTTCCAGTGAAGGGAAATTGTAAAGCTACAGCATACAGGTCACAGCAAAAATAAAAGGGGAGACTTCTTTTTCTTAATTTCCCTGAGGGAACCCTTCCAAAGGGATCAATAAAGTTTTATCTAATCTACAGAGACATTCTATACAGTTTTGTACCTCTGTTATGACCTGGCTCAAAACTGTAACAAAAGAGGAGGACACACATCTTTAAATTAGAAAACTCAAGGATTTATTGGAATAAACATAAACAAAACTTAAACTGAAGAAAGAGTAAAAGGCAAACAAAAAAAAAACAAATGGGTCAGTATTGTCAGTCTGGCATGCTTTGGCACACTCACCTGAAGAAGTCTCTGGTGCATTCCAGACTGTGCACGCATCGAGCAACTTCTCGCACACACGCTGTTAACAATGCGCACCTGCACCTGATTGAGGAGCAATATGTGCTCCTATATAAGGACTGCTTAGACGCACGAATAGTCTTTATTATGCTACATCAGTACGCATTACTGAGCCTTTCTACCTGAGTTTGATTTCCTGGTTTCCTTATTGTTGTTTCTGTTCCTCATTCCCATTTTCACTCTGCCTCTGATATCCTGTTTTCACCTTGCCCGACCCTTTGCCTGTTTCACGATTTGGATTTAGCCTGCTGATTTGGATTGTTTGCCTGTGTCTGTTTTCACTCTTGTATATATCTTCACCTTTGCAAATAAATATACTTCTGTACATACATCCACCTACCTCATACCTGACACAATACTTCACTAAACCATGGATGTAGCGGAGTTATTTCAGCACACAATTCCACACCGCTTCCAGGTTTCTCTGTCTCAGCCCCTTGCCTCGTATTTCCAGCTGAGTTCTGACTGGAGTCCCCCAGCACTCTACTATGAAATATATCATCCTTGGGGATTCAGTTTTCAGTGTGACTTTTTCTATGAGGACCTCTAAGCGCCCAAGCCACCAGAACCCATCTGGGTAAGTTTTATCCTCATGTTTATTTCTGGACAAGCAGGCCAATGGGTGGATTACCTGATCAGAGTAGAGCATCCATGCCTCCAGAGCTCACAGACCTTTTTTGCCATGCTGAGGTCCATCTATGAATCTTTGGAAAAGGAGGACCGCCATGAAATTTTTTGGGAGGAGGCTGTCATGCCTGAGGCTGACACAGCAGCAGCAGAGGAGGCCGTTGCTCCAGAGCTCCCTTCAGTGGCTTTTGCAGAGACAGCAGAGGAGGCTGTCATTCCAGAGCTGGTTCTTCAGTCTGCTTCAAAGCCAGCACCTGAACCAGAGCCTGCATCAGAACCAGCATGTGCACGAGTGCCTGAACCTGAATCCACACTTGAACCCAAGCCTGCATCAGAACCAGTATCTGAACCAGAGCACCAGCCAGTGTCAGTGCCAGCATCAGTTCCAGTGCTAGTGCCAACGTCAGAGCCCACGCCAGTGTCTACTCCAGAACCAGCGCCAGAGTCGGAGTCAGCACCAGTGTCTGCTCCAGAACCAATGCCAGAGTCGGAGTCAGAGTCAGAGCCCATGCCTATTCCAGAGCCAGTGCCAGAGTCGGAGTCAGTGCCAGCATCTGTTCCAGAACCAGTGCCAGCACCAGAGTCTGAGCCAATGCCAGAACCTGAGCCTGTTCCAGAACCAGTGTCCAAGGACGATGGAGCTGCCTCAGCTGATAATGAAGGTGTCATCCTGCCACCGCCTGGACATGAAGGTGGTGTCGTCCCGCCGCCAGGTCCTAACCAGGACCGAAGCCATGAGCTGACAGAGCTTGACCCCATGCCAGAGTCCAGTCAAGAGTCCAAGTCAAGTCCAGTGTTCAAACTAAAGTCAAGTCCAGTGTCCAAGTCAAGTCCAGAGTTCGAACTACAGTCCAGTCCTGGATCTGAGTCAAGTCCAGGGTCCAAGTGAAGTCCAGAGTCTGAGCATGCTTCCTGCCCAGAGCCCAAGTCATTTCCTGAGCCTGAATCCAGCCCAGAACCGGAGTCATCGCCACAGCTCAAGCCCGAGTCTTCTCCACAGCTCAAGCCCAAGTCCGGTCCAGAACCAGAGTTATCTCCAGAGCTCGAGTCCAGCCCAGAGCTCGAGCACACTACCAACCCTGAGTCCGAGCCAGATCCAGAGCTCAAGCCTGAGTCTTCACCTGAGCTGGAGCCTGAGTCCAGCCCAGAGCTCAAGTCATCTCCAGAGCCTAACACCAGTGCAAGTCAGGAGTCCAAGTCTTGTCCTGAGCCTGAGCCCCCACTGGAGCCAAGAGGGATGGATTTTCAGTCCCAGAGGGAGCTCTTTGGGGGGGGGCTCTGTCAGTCCGGCACGCTTTGGCACGCTCACCTGAAGAACTCTCTGGCACATTCCAGACTGTGCACGTGTTGAGTGACCTCTCGCACACGCGCCATTAACAACATGCGCCTGCACCTGATTGAGGAGCAATATTTGCTCTGAAATAAGGAGCACTGCTTAGACACACACATAGTTACTTGTTTCACGATTTGGATTTAGCCTGCCAATTTGGATTGTTTGCCTGTGTCTGTTTTCATGCTTGTATATATCTTTACCTTTGTAAATAAATATACTTCTACACATACATCTGCATACCTCATACCTGACAAGTATGGATAGTCAGTAATCAATAGTGTAAGGAAAGTGTCTGGATGAATGGAACACAAGGTGTGGTGCCCTGTTAAAAATAAATTATTATTATTATCTCATCTCATTATCTCTAGCCGCTTTATCCTTCTACAGGGTCGCAGGCAAGCTGGAGCCTATCCCAGCTGACTACGGGCG
This sequence comes from Neoarius graeffei, assembly GCF_027579695.1. Taxonomy (NCBI): domain Eukaryota; kingdom Metazoa; phylum Chordata; class Actinopteri; order Siluriformes; family Ariidae; genus Neoarius; species Neoarius graeffei. The sequence goes on along the minus strand of NC_083589.1, from coordinate 20,548,847 downwards.
AAAGGCAGGGTACACACCCTGGACAAGTCGCCAGGTCATCACAGGGCTGACACATAGACACAGACAACCATTCACACTCACACCTACAATCAATTTAGAGTCACCAGTTAACCTAACCTGCATGTCTTTGGACTGTGGGGGAAACCGGAGCACCCGGAGGAAACCCACGCGGACACGGGGAGAACATGCAAACTCCACACAGAAAGGCCCTCGCCAGCCGCGGGGCTCGAACCCGGACCTTCTTGCTGTGAGGCGATAGCGCTAACCACTACACCACCGTGCCGCCATTATTATTAATAATAATAATAATAATGCAAAAAAAAAAACACAAACCAAGAAGACCTAGAAAGGACAGCTGCCACCTGTCCCTTCCCCTCTCTCTCTCTGGTATCTGCCAAACTGATCTTATATAGCAGCTGAACCAGGTAAGACAGGCCTCAGGTGAGTAGGTGAGAGGAGCCAACACAAAACAGGAAAACCAAATTATCCCAGAGATCATTACAGCTTCCAACTTTGTGGCAACAGTTTGATGAAGTATAGGTGTGATGGGTTCACCACATATGGGTGTGATGGTTCACATATTTTTCCAGTTAGTGTATCTTGCCTTTTTTCTTTGATTGATTTTTCCCTTTTTCCCTTGACATTTTCCACTACCTCCAAAGAAGTTGCAATTCTAATGTAATCACTATAAAAAAGCATTTAAGTGTTTCTTAATATGGTTTACATAATCTCTAAGTTTGAAAATTGTTCCTATAATCTTTAATGGTTTTTATTAGTGCATGCTTTTCCCAACTCCATTGTACATAACACAAATAAAGTACTTTATTGCATTTTTATTGAAGACCAAAACAGAGGTCTGAGATAAGATTTGTGTCTACACAACAGCACAAAACAACTGCTAAGCAGAAGCATTTCAGTAGCACCATGGGAATTTTCACATGATGGACAATTTTTGATGAAACTTTTGTTGCACAAATGATTTCAGCCCATTTGTGCATCATTTTCTATGGCTGAATTAGAGACACCTGTCTTGGTCAAATACAGTTGTTTCTCAGTCTCTCTCTCTGTCTCTTTTGTAATAGGTCTTTCTCTCTCCCCTCATGCAGGGAGCTTCTAGACAGCAATAAATCATTGCACTGATGGATGGGCTGAAATTGCTGCAAAGGAGCTCCACCAGGTCGCTGCACCAGGTACTGTTTCCACAGCAACCCCACATCTCTGGTAACAACCTCTATAGAAATGATTGTCAGGACTGTCTGTCTGTTTGTCTGTGTGTGTGTCTTTCTCTCTCTCTCTGCGTGTGTGTGCATGCGTGCGTGCGTGTGTGCGTGTACATGTGTGCATATGTCATGGTAAAGGCGAAGGCAAAGGTCTGTGGTTTCAGACAGTGCACAGCAAAATAGGATAAAACCAGCAAAACTTAGCTAAAACTAAGAATTCATTTGTCTTTCTCTGAACATGTCAGATATGAAAGTGAATCTGTCTTCTTATTCACATACTCGGGTGTCATAATGTTTATACTCCATAGCTGTCAGCATTAACCCTATCTCTCTTTAGATCACTCAAAGAGATCTGTGTTTGTAGCAGGCTCTAATTCTCCATAGTGTACCATATGGCAATTTAAAGCCATATGGTTTATTTTTCTCAATTTTCATCAGTGAATTTAGATTTCTCACACAATATTAGATTACAAGGAAAAATACAGACCAATACTGAATTTAGAAAAACACTCTGTTACAAATTAAGCCTTAGGACATTGATTTTTTTAAACTAATTTGAGGAAATCAAGGATGGCTACAAACAGAGTCAGTAGAAAGGCAGTGTTAGAGTGAGAAATGTATCTCTCGGTAAGTCATAAACACAGCTCTTTAATGAAACATTTTATTACCATCCTGCTCAAACCTTTGGACATATAAAGCCTGCCATGCATTGTTATCCATCCAAGAATTAAATTATATAGAACTCCCTCTTCAAGTACTCACTTGCCTCTAGGTCCTATTACAGTCGTTGTGAAATAGAATACAATGATTCATTATGATTTTGTATTATTAATTTTTGCACCCTGTATAATATTACACTGTATTCTTGTATAATACTATAATATTATTATACAAGATGCATAAACTGACAGTGGTGCATTGTTTCTCTACTATTACGAGGATTATAGAGGTACAGTTGTACTGGTACTTCTTACAACTTATACTTCTCCACTTTCACTAACATCTCAACCTGTACAATTTCATCAGTATCCCTGCAACTGGCTCATACATACCATTGAAATCCATCTAAATCCATTAAGAAATATAAATACAAATAGTTCAATAGAAATTAATAGCATTCTCAGTTAAATTTCTTCATAAGGACTAATCACCTATCCCAAGTTTGCGTTCTCTCTTGCACAACTTTCTTTTGATGCTCAGACAATGATTCTAAAATCATTGAATAACTCTATGTACAGTACCAGTCAAAAGTTTGGACACACCTTCTGATTCAATGTCTGTCTTTATTTTTATGAATAGAAAGGCATTTCATGTCTTAAACGGGGTTCTAACAAAATATCGGCATAGTGGCACCAGTCATAACAGCTGGGGGTTCGGGGGCCACCTTAGGCCCCTGAAAGCTCACAGGTTCTACACAGCAAATTCATCAGTGTTGAATTAACACTTTCAGAGTTAATCTGGGTCCAATTGGACCTATATAAACACAGTAGTGTGTTAAATCAACACTCTGGGTGTTAATTCAACACTGGGGATTTTGCTGTGTACATGTTCAGAGATGCATTCTAGTGTTTTTCCTGGCACTTGCAGGCCTCCCTGAAAGTCACTCTTTTTTGGTAATTTTAATGAGATTTTATTTGCCAAAAGTTGCTGTGATTGCTTTTGATTGAAGACTTATTATAATTAATATTTAAATAATATTGGCTGGCTTTGAGTGGTATATCAGATATATTCCATTCAGCTAGCATGATATTGAACGAGTCGAAGACAAGTAGCTGAATGGAATATATCTGATATATCAAGAAAAAAGACAGCCATTCTTCTTCTTCTTCTTCTTATTATTATTATTATTATTATGCATATACATTCAATGAAACAATTATAAATTTTACAAAAAGTTAAGAACAGGGGAGTAACTTACCAATATTGAATGCTGATTCTGATCGAATGTAATTCAATGTTCTGTCAATCAATTGTACATGTACAAAGTCAAAGTTCTAACAGTAAAAATGGTACAAGTCCAAAAAGCCTGAACAACAACTCAATTTATATACAAGTGTTGCCATACAAAACAAACCTCGCCCGGCAGCACTTATTTTAGTGCTTTTGATTCTGACAACATTTTACAAGTGTTCCCTCTTCACTTTTCAAAGTCAGCTAATATAAAACATCATAGCAGCTATCTTAGACTATGCATGACATCGCTATGGTGTAGACATTATGGCTATTTCGGGGGTGGGGGAGGAGAGTGTAGTATTTTATCATAATAAATATACTGCATATTTAAGGAAAACAAGATGGACTTGAAATACAGGTTAAATATAATAACTATAGTGACTACTGAACAATACACAGTGAAGATGTTTCAGGTTTTTTATACATGTGGCTTATAATGACAATTGAAAGTAATATATTGGTTCTATTTTCAAGTGGCATTGGAAGGTCTTCTAAACTCAATTGTGTGCAGTATATGTAAGCATAGTGCAAATGTGTTTGTGGAAATAATGGTATTACAGGTGAAGTAAACAGCTTTATTGCAAATTTCTGTACAGTGTCAACTGATTTAGAATATTATTAGACACTTGTTGCTGTATGTTTATTTAGCAGTTTTTCTACCTATGTATATATTTATTTTTTAAGTCATGGTGTCAGATCAAAGTGCAAACATTCATATGAAGGAGATTGCATTTGAAATATATTACCTACAGTAATTGTTAAACAATACCATTTGCAAATTTAGCAGTTTTGTTATATACATATCATAGATTATAATTACTGGCCTATTAAATTATTGAATATTCATCCATCCATTATCTGTAGCTGCTTATCCTGTGCAGGGTCGCAGGCAAGCTGGAACCTATCCCAGCTGACTATGGGTGAGAGGTGGGGTACACCCTGGACAAGTCGCCAGATCATCGCAGGGCTGACACACAGAGACAAACAACCATTCACACTCAGTCAATTTAGAGCCACCAATTAACCTAACATGCATGTCTTTGGACTGTGAGGGAAACCAGAGCACCCGGAAGAAACTCACGCAGACACAGGGAGAACATGCAAACTCCACATAGAAAGGCCCTCATGCACTGCTAGGCTCAAACCCAGGACCTTCTTGCTGGGAGGTGACAGTGCTAACCACTACACCACCGTGCTGCCATTATTGAATATCCTATTTGTTAATCTTGTAAGATTCTATTTTGATTCATTCTATTTTACGAATCGAGAGGCATCTCTATGCAAATGGTTTTGTATGCAGTATGTGTGAGCATAAATGTGTTTGCTGATTAATGCTATTATATGTGAAGTTAGCAGTTTTCAGGAGTTTTTATATACATTATTACATAACATACTGTGAGTTGGCTTAGTGGTTGTGTGTCCGCCTCTCGATCGGGAGATCGGGAGTTCTACTCACGGTCAGGTCATACCAAAGACCATCATAAAAATGGATGGGTGTAGATGGTGCCGGTACCGCACTTCCTGATCTCTTCAAATTCCAGATTAATTTATTGTTTTGCTGATCACCAAAAGAACTGTGGCTTATGTGCTCTGACTGCCATACCAACAAGCCTGGCTCTTTAGTGTTGTGGTCAAGGTGCAGGTTTGGCATCCTATAAACCTGGGTTCAAGGCAGGATAAGGTGACTGTTCTCCTGCTTCGCTACAGAGGTAAACCGAACTAGCATGACAATGCATAACAACTAGCATGTCAGTGACAATCTCCACGTAGCTCAAGCAGCTATGCAGTGGAGCATGTCCGAATGTAGAACATTCGCATGGTGGCACGCTATCACTGCTGCATGGGAATAACAAGAGAAAATTAAACAAAAGACCACATTTTCAAGATTAACAAGTCTTTTTATTAATGTAGCGGCAACTTTTACAGCCGTATTGGCAATATTGTGGGCATAGTGGTAAGGAAACATTGCGTATCAGCCCAATACACTGAAAAGTCCTAGTTAGAACCCTACTTAAAGTAATGATGGACTGTCGTTTCTCTTTACTTACTGTAGTTGAGCAGTTCTTGACATAATATGGATTACTACAAATGTGGAATAGGGCTATTTACTGTATTTTTATTATTTACTATTTACGGTTTGATCTCAAACGCAGTTAGAAGGCAAGAAATCCCACTCATTAACTTTTGACGAGGCACAGCTGTTAATTGAAGAACATTCCAGGTTACTACCTCATGAGGCTGGTTAAGCTGCCAATAGTGTGCAAAGCGTCAAGGTAAACAATGGCTACTTTGAAGAATCTAAAATATGAAACATATTTTTTTTCTTTTAAACACTTTTTTGTTGACCACATAATTCCATATATGTTCCATATGTTAGTTTTGGTGTCTTCAGTGTTGTTCTACAATGTAGAAAATATTCAAAATATAGAAAAACCTATGAATGAATAGGTGTGTCCAAACTTTTGATTGGTACTGTATATCTACATACATAAAAATAAATAGCTTTCAATAATTTCTTTTTTTTATCCATTATAAATGAATTTCCCTTCTTCTTCTCTCTTCTCACTTGTGAGACCAAAAACAGCACAAAAATGAACCATATTGAAGACAGATTAAGCCTTGCTTACAGGAAAGACACTGTCTGGTTGTCCCCCAGGAGAAATTATCATGTGATTCGTGACATCACGCACAAGGGGTCTATGGGTAATTTAGAGTAGCCAGTTGACCTAATCCGCTTATCTTTGGACTGTGGGAGGAAACCAGAGCACCTGGAAGAAATCCACGCAGGCACGAGGAGAACATGCAACCTCCACACAGAAAGGCCCCAGTCGACCACAATGTTTGAGCCTAGAATGTTTCTGCTATGAGGTGACAGTGCTAATCATTGCACCACCATGATGCCCTCAATAAAATAATGCTACAATCAAAATTCTGATTCTGCTGCTGTTCTGTGTAGTAAGTGTGTACTGTGTGGTTACTTACCTATATTACCTTATACAACCCCGATTCCAAAAAAGTTGGGACAAAGTAGAAATTGTAAATAAAAAACGGAATGCAATGATGTGGAAGTTTCAAAATTCCATATTTTATTCAGAACAGAACATAGATGACATATCAAATGTTTAAACTGAGAAAATGTATCATTTAAAGAGAAAAATTAGATGATTTTAAATTTCATGACAACAACACATCTCAAAAAAGTTGGGACAAGGCCATGTTTACCACTGTGAGACATCCCCTTTTCTCTTTACAACAGTCTGTAAACGTCTGGGGACTGAGGAGACAAGTTGCTCAAGTTTAGGGATAGGAATGTTAACCCATTCTTGTCTAATGTAGGATTCTAGTTGCTCAACTGTCTTAGGTCTTTTTTGTCGTATCTTCCGTTTTATGATGCACCAAATGTTTTCTATAGGTGAAATATCTGGACTGCAGGCTGGCCAGTTCAGTACCCGGACCCTTCTTCTACGCAGCCATGATGCTGTAATTGATGCAGTATGTGGTTTGGCATTGTCATGTTGGAAAATGCAAGGTCTTCCCTGAAAGAGATGTCGTCAGGATGGGAGCATATGTTGCTCTAGAACCTGAATATACCTGTTAGCATTGATGGTGTCTTTCCAGATGTATAAGCTGCCCATGCCACACGCACTAATGCAACCCCATACCATCAGAGATGCAGGCTTCTGAACTGAGCGCTGATAACAACTTGGGTCGTCCTTCTCCTCTTTAGTCCGAACGACATGGCGTCCCTGATTTCCATAAAGAACTTCAAATTTTGATTTGTCTGACCAAAGAACAGTTTTCCACTTTGCCACAGTCCATTTTAAATGAGCCTTGGCCCAGAGAAGACGTCTGCGCTTCTGGATCATGTTTAGATACGGCTTCTTCTTTGAACTATAGAGTTTTAGCTGGCAACGGCGGATGGCACAGTGAATTGTGTTCACAGATAATGTTCTCTGGAAATATTCCTGAGCCCATTTTGTGATTTCCAATACAGAAGCATGCCTGTATGTGATGCAGTGCCATCTAAGGGCCCGAAGATCATGGGCACCCAGTATGGTTTTCTGGCCTTGACCCTTACGCACAGAGGTTCTTCCAGATTCTCTGAATCTTTTGATGATATTATGCACTGTAGATGATGACATGTTCAAACTCTTTGCAATTTTACACTGTTGAACTCCTTTCTGATATTGCTCCACTATTTATTGGTGCAGAATTAGGGGGATTGGTGATCCTCTTCCCATCTTTATTTCCGAGAGCCGCTGCCACTCCAAGATGCTCTTTTTATACCCAGTCATGTTAATGACCTATTGCCAATTGACCTAATGAGTTGCAATTTGGTCCTCCAGCTGTTCCTTTTTTGTACCTTTAACTTTTCCAGCCTCTTACTGCCCCTGTCCCAACTTTTTTGAGATGTGTTGCTGTCATGAAATTTCAAATGAGCCAATATTTGGCATGAAATTTCAAAATGTCTCACTTTCGACATTTGATATGTTGTCTATGTTCTATTGTGAATACAATATCAGTTTTTGAGATTTGTAAATTATTGCATTCCATTTTTATTTACAATTTGTACTTTGTCCCAACAGCGGCACGGTGGTGTAGTGGTTAGCGCTGTCGCCTCACAGCAAGAAGGTCCGGGTTCGAGCCCCGTGGCCGGCGAGGGCCTTTCTGTGTGGAGTTTGCATGTTCTCCCCGTGTCCGCGTGGGTTTCCTCCGGGTGCTCCAGTTTCCCCCACAGTCCAAAGACATGCAGGTTAGGTTAACTGGTGACTCTAAATTGACCGTAGGTGTGAATGGTTGTCTGTGTCTATGTGTCAGCCCTGTGATGACCTGGCGACTTGTCCAGGGTGTACCCCGCCTTTCGCCCGTAGTCAGCTGGGATAGGCTCCAGCTTGCCTGCGACCCTGTAGAACAGGATAAAGCAGTTACAGATAATGAGAATGAGATGAGACTTTGTCCCAACTTTTTTGGAATTGGGGTTGTACTTGCATACATTTAATATGTATGTATTTATTGTATTATGTTGAGTGAATTGAATTGTTCTCTATGTTGCCCACAGTCCAGTAGGCACAGTGTATCCTACTGTCTATATACACTGTATATTAGTAATGGGTGGGATGACAATAAAAAGTGAGGAAACTGCATACAGATTGCATTGATATTTTAGGGTTTACCAAAATCAGTTTCTTAAGACACGTTATCTTGTAAATAAGGACCATGAACTTGAATATTTCTGGAACAATATCTACTTTTAGCAGCTTTCCATTCAAATCATCTTTACACCCTCTTATTAAGAAGATGGCCTAAAAAGCCTCTCTCTCTCTCTCTCTCTGAAGTCTCTTTATAGAACACAAGACTGAATGGCAAAAATGATAAATGGTCATTATGTCTCACATCATGTGATGACCTTGGCTCCAACATCAGCTACCTGTAGAGACAGTGTGTCATCTGTGTGAATGCAGCTAAATTAAGCATGCATTTGTTCCCTGTTGCTTGAGTCCCTATTTACTGTGAAAAAGCCATCTACTCTTAAAACAATCATTTATTTATTTGTTTGTTTGTTTTTACTTCACACCAGTAGCCTGTGATATAGTACACGCTGTGGTTTAATACATTATTGATTAAGCTGTAAATACAACATAAAGTGACAGGATACATAAGAGTATTTTTGTTCTCTGTGTCTCACCGTCATGAATCCATCCAACAGTCCTGAGTCAGGCTTTGGAGGGGCCTGTAGTCTTTCCATGGACCATTTTTCTATTATTGAAGACACCTGAGCACTCTCCGTATTTAGGATCCGAAAACCAGTCATGTTCACCCCGCTGTAGCGATAGGGCTCCATGTCTAATGCAAACAAATCCTAGGATATCATGAGATTATTAGAATATAAATCCAAATATTTGTTTTTACTGCATTAATATCAACTAAACAGTAATGCTGTTCAATATTTAATATAAAAAATAATTACACCATAATAGACAACAGTACAATGCATTATATTAATTAAAATACACCCCCAATTCCAAAAAAAGTTGGGACACTGTGTAAAATATAAAAACAAACAGAATGTGAAGATTTGCAAATCATGGAAACCCTATATTTCATTGAAAATAGTTCAAAGACAATATGTCAAATTTTGAAACTGAGAAATGTTATTGTTTTATTGAAAATATATGCTCATTTTGAATTTGATCAGAAAAGTTGGGACAGGGGCAACAAAAGACTGAAAAAGTTGTGTAATGCTAAAAAAAAAACCTTAATTTGGTTAATTGGCAACAGGTCAGTAACATGATTGGGTATAAAAAGAGCATCCCAGAGAGGCTGAGTCTCTTAAAAGTAATGATGGGGAGGGGTTCACTGCTCTATGAAAGACTGCGTGGGCAAATAGTGCAACAATTTAAGAATAACATTCCTCAATCTAAAATTGCAAAGAATTTGGGGCTCATATCTATGGCCTGGGCACCTTCCTTTGGAGGTTTTCCAGGTACGTCCAACTGGGAGGAGACCTCGGGGTAGACCTAGAACACGCTGGAGAGATTATATATTGCATCTAGCCTGGGAGCATCTTGGGATCCCCCAGGAAGAAATGGAAAGCATTGCTGGGGAGAGGGCTGCCTGGAATATCCTGCTTAGCCTGCTACCACCATGACCCAACTTTGGATAAGTGGAAGAAGATGGATGGATGGATGGATGGATGGATGGATGGATGGATGGATGGATGGATGGATGGATATCATCTCTGTATGCAAGAGCCCTGAAAACTGACATTGGATACCTGTAATCTTCAGACCCTCAGGTGACACTGCATTAAAAACAGACACCCGAGGTCTCCTCCCAGTTGTAGTGGAAATCACTGTATGGGCTCAGAAACACTTCAGAAAACCAGTGTCTCTGAAAACAGTTAATTACTGCATCCACAAATGCAAGTTAAAACCATATATAAACAATATCCAGAAAAACCACTACCTTCTCTGGGCTGGAGCTCTTTTACGATGGACTGAGGCAAAGTGGAAAATTATCCCGAGGTCTGACAAATCAAAATTAGAAATTCTTTTTAAAAATCATGGACACTACATCCTCCAGGCTAAAGAGGAGAGGGACCATACAACTTGTTATCAGTGCACAGTTCAAAAGCCAGCATCTGAGATAGTATGAGGATGCATTAGTGCGCATGACATGGGTAGCTTGTACATCTGGGAAGATATCGTGAATACTAAATGATATATGCATGTTTCAGAGCAATATGCTTTCCAGGGTAGGCCTTCCTTCAGCAAGACAAAGCCAAACCACTTTCTGTACATATTAAAACTGTATGGTTCCGTAGTAAAAAAGAGCCCATGTGCTAAATCTCTCCCCCCCCCCCAATTCTGTTTGTCCTTCTGAGTTACATGTCAATCCAGAGACCGAGATGCTGACCTCTTCTGCTCCTCGGACCTGTCTGATCCATCCTGATGCCTTACATCTGGCTGGAGTCTTATCACGTTGCTCCTGTGGAGGATAGCCCCATATGGACAGTCAAAAATCGCACTTGAAAGATGGCTCTGGACACTTACAGTAATGCTTTTATGACTGAGGACTACAGTTAACTTGCTAAACTTAGGACTGCAGTTGTCAGGAACAGTTTTGTACTCAAGTTCCCATCAATGAACAGTTTATAACTTCAACAAAACAGACTTCATGTTAAAACTATAATGAATTTCCTGGCTACACAGTTATACTTTGTGACTATATCAGACATATATAGAAGCAAGTCATTTATAAGCACGTTGTCTGTTCTCACCCAAATGAGGATAGGTTCCCTTTTGAGTCTAGTTCCTCTTGAGATTTCTTCCTCATGTCATCTGAGGGAGTTTTTCCTTGCCACTGTTGCCACAAACTTGCTCATTGAGTATGGATTAGGGATAAAATTAGCTCATGTTTAAAGTCTTTAATTTTCTGCAAAGCTGCTTTGCGACAATGTTTATTGTTAAAATGCTATAAAAAATAAACTTGACTTGACTTGACTAAACTGGCCTGCCTGCAGTCCAGACCTGTCTCCCACTTAAAACATTTGGCACATTATAAAGCACAAAATACAACAAAGGAGACCCCGGACTATTGAGCAACTGAAACTGTATATCAGGCAAGAGTGGGACAACACTTCTCTTTCAAAACAACAGCAACTGTTCTCCTCAGTTCCCAAACATTTACAGACTGTTGTTGATGCAACACAGTGGTAAACATGCCCCTGTCCCAACTTTTTTGAAATGTGCTCCTGACATCAAATTCAAAATGAGCATATATTTTTTAAATAAATAAATAAATAAAATAAAATTTCTTAGTTTCAATATTTGATACTTTGTAATATTTTCAATAAAATATAGGGTTTCCATTATTTGCAAATTATCACATTTTATTTTTTTATTTACAGTTTACAGAGTATCCCAACCTTTTTGGAATTGGGGCTGTATATTGTCTATATAATGATGTGATGTTATTATATACGTAACTTTAACCACTTAAAAGCAATGTTAGCTATGGTGCTCTACAATATAATGCAATATAATTATAGATAGATCAATGTATAGACTTTTTATGGTGATTTACTTCTACTCTGACCACAAAGGGGATCGTTTTATCTACAGTATATAGTATGAGAGAGAGAGAGAGAGAGAGAGAGAGAGAGAGAGAGAGAGAGAGAGAGAGAGAGAGTGTGAGTGAGTGTGTGTGCATACTGTACTGTGTTTGTACTGAGAGGAAAAATGTGTGAGAATGTAGTCTGGCAACCTGGGATAGCTGGCACAATTACTGAACGTCCGTCAAGGACGGCCATGTTTTACAGAGAAAAAGAGCTGGAGAGCCTTCAAGTACACAGCACAGACAGACACAGGGCCGGTAATTAATTTGTGTCAGATCATGCCTGTGTTCCAGATTATTTACACCTCTACAGATTTTTTTCTATTAATAAAAATTAAATAAAACGTTAAATAAACCACCACCACCACCACCAACAACAACAACAACAACAATAATAAACATTTTAGCGAATTATATTTTTTAGTGTTTCATTTCCCTTCTAAAAAAACAAATAGCTCATTTCCATGATAACCAAATAGTAACCAGTAATCATAGTGAACTCATGATGTGCTCATGCATATTGCAGGAAAAAAAGGTCAAGTCAAGTAAGCAGAAAGGATGGGGTGGAACAAGATGCTGAAAAAGCAAGGGAGGTGTCATTTCTGTTTCTGAAACTTGTTAGCCCATCGCTCACAAAATTCAACTTTGTGCTTTGTGTGCATTTTTGGATTTCTTATAGACACCAAACTGCCACAGATGAGCAGATCATCTTGCAACATGATGCTATTATGCATAATGTACTTTTGTAGACCCAGAATTTAACAAATAGGAATTGTAAAATTGACTTCTCCAGGCTTCCCACGGCATCACTGAAAGGGTATGGTTACAATGCCTCATCATATCTTGGTCATCATAAATACATACTTACACTATTGGCCCTAGATTTATATGAGAGCATTCAATAGTACTGTATTAAATGAAACACTTTGTTGTCGCACTGTTACGACTAGCGTATATGTTCCAGGACCTTTTACTTTTCTGTCCACTTGCTGGATCAACTCTCCCTTAGTGTTCCAGTCTCACACATTTTACAAAATAACTGACCAACTTCAACTTTCTAGGAAGGAAATCAGACATAGCTGCATCATGGCTGTTATACTACACTGGTCAAAACAGTGTTGTTGTTGTATGTCTTCTACAAGGCTTTTAAATATTGTTTCTTCTACTTATTATTCCTAAATATTATTTCTTATGCTTGTCATACCAGGCAAAAATAAAAGAAATGGGAATTTAATATTACTTTGATGAACTAATAACAGTTAAGAGTCCCCTTCTTAATACGCCTGATTTTAAAATATTCTGTCAGTTCCCCAAAACTAAGAATGTATTACCTCCACTGCTTCTGCACTGTTTTTTTTTTTTTATGTTATATAGCTTTTGAAAATGTAAAAATTGTATGCAGATGTTGTGATGATGTGTGGGAAGCATGTCTCACCAGTGTTGTGAAGATGTAGTGATAATACTCTGTCATCATTCCCATAGAGAGAGCCTATTCAACACAACACAACACAACACAACAGCATTACACACTCCAAATGTATTTATCTGAATGCTACTTAAATACAACCCCGATTCCAAAAAAGTTGGGACAAAGTAGAAATTGTAAATAAAAACGGAATGCAATGATGTGGAGGTTTCAAAATTCCATATTTTATTCAGAATAGACCATAGATGACATATCAAATGTTTAAACTGAGAAAATTTATCATTTAAAGAGAAAAATTAGGTGATTTTAAATTTCATGACAACAACACATCTCAAAAAAGTTGGGACAAGGCCATGTTTACCGCTATGAGACATCCCCTTTTCTCTTTACAACAGTCTGTAAACGTCTGGGGACTGAGGAGACGAGTTGCTCAAGTTTAGGGATAGGAATGTTAACCCATTCTTGTCTAATGTAGGATTCTAGTTGCTCAACTGCCTTAGGTCTTTTTTGTCGTATATTCCATTTTATGATGCACCAAATGTTTTCTATGGGTGAAAGATCTGGACTGCAGGCTGGCCAGTTCAGTACCCGGACCCTTCTTCTACACAGCCATGATGCTGTAATTGATGCAGTATGTGGTTTGGCATTGTCATGTTGGAAAATGCAAGGTCTTCCCTGAAAGAGACGTCGTCTAGATGGGAGCATATGTTGCTCTAGAACCTGGATATACCTTTCAGCATTGATGGTGTCTTTCCAGATGTGTAAGCTGTCCATGCCACACACACTAATGCAACCCCATACCATCAGAGATGCACGCATCTGAACTGAGCGCTGATAACAACTTGGGTTGTCCTTCTCCTCTTTAGTCCGAATGACACGGCGTCCCTGATTTCCATAAAGAACTTCAAATTTTGATTCGTCTGACCACAGAACAGTTCTCCACTTTGCCACAGTCCATTTTAAATGAGCCTTGGCCCAGAGAAGACGTCTGTGCTTCTGGATCATGTTTAGATACGGCTTCTTCTTTGAACTATGGAGTTTTAGCTGGCAACGGCGGATGGCACGGTGAATTGTGTTCACAGATAATGTTCTCTGGAAATATTCCTGAGCCCATTTTGTGATTTCCAATACAGAAGCATGCCTGTATGTGATGCAGTGCCGTCTAAGGGCCCGAAGATCACGGGCACCCAGTATGGTTTTCCGGCCTTGACCCTTACGCACAGAGATTCTTCCAGATTCTCTGAATCTTTTGATGATTTTATGCACTGTAGATGATATGTTCAAACTCTTTGCAATTTTACACTGTCGAACTCCTTTCTGATATTGCTCCACTATTTGTCAGCGCAGAATTAGGGGGATTGGTGATCCTCTTCCCATCTTTATTTCTGAGAGCCGCTGCCACTCCAAGATGCTCTTTTTATACCCAGTCATGCTAATGACCTATTGCCAATTGACCTAATGAGTTGCAATTTGGTCCTCCAGCTGTTCCTTTTTTGTACCTTTAACTTTTCCAGCCTCTTATTGCCCCTGTCCCAACTTTTTTGAGATGTGTTGCTGTCATGAAATTTCAAATGAGCCAATATTTGGCATGAAATTTCAAAATGTCTCACTTTCGACATTTGATATGCTGTCTATGTTATATTGTGAATACAATATTAGTTTTTGAGATTTGTAAATTATTGCATTCCGTTTTTATTTACAAATTGTACTTTGTCCCAACTTTTTTGGAATCAGGGTTGTACAAGGAAAAATTATTAATATACAGTACCAGTCTAAAATTTGGACACATCTTCTAACTCATTGTTTTTTTTTTTCTTTATTTTTATTTAATTAATTAAAAGACACTTCATGCCTTTTAAAGTAATGATGGCTGTCATTTCTCTTAATTTAGTTGAGCAGTTCTTGACATAATACGCATTACTACAGTTGTGGAACTGGGCTATTTACTCTATTTTTATTATTTATTACTTATTGTTTGATCTCAAATGCATAAGAAGGCAAGAAATTAATCCACTAATTAACTTTTGACAAGACACACCTGTTAATTGAAAAGCATTCCAGGTGACTACCTCATGAAGCTGGTTAAGATAATACCAATAGTGTACAAAGCGTCATCAAGGTAAATGGTGGCTACTTTGAAGAATCTAAAATATGAAATGTATTTTGTTTTTTAAACACTTTGTTTTCCATATAATTCCATACATGTGCCATATGTTATTTCATAGTTTTGAAGTCTTCAGTATTGTTCTACGATGTAAAAAAAAAATAGTCAAACTACAGAAAACCTATGAATGAGTAGGTGTAGAAACTTTTGCCTGGTACTATAAATACTGGCGGCACGGTGGTGTAGTGGTTAGCGCTGTCGCCTCACAGCAAGAAGGTCCGGGTTCGAGCCCCGTGGCCGGCGAGGGCCTTTCTGTGCGGAGTTTGCATGTTCTCCCCGTGTCCGCGTGGGTTTCCTCCGGGTGCTCCGGTTTCCCCTACAGTCCAAAGACATGCAGGTTAGGTTAACTGGTGACTCTAAATTGACCGTAGGTGTGAATGTGAGTATGAATGGTTGTCTGTGTCTATGTGTCAGCTCTGTGATGACCTGGCGACTTGTCCAGGGTGTACCCCGCTTTTTGCCCATAGTCAGCTGGGATAGGCTCCAGCTTGCCTGCGACCCTGTAGAACAGGATAAAGCGGCTAGAGATAATGAGATGAGATGAGACTATAAATACTATATTGAAATACACATTGAAAATATAGGCCCTGTTTACACTTGGTTTTAAAATGCATCTTTCATTAATGGATCACAAGTGGACAGTGATACATACATACAGTACAAGTGTAAATGACCACCGAGATGCATTCAAGGTGCGTTCACTCAAATCACTTGCTTTGGTGGTTCAGGATGTGTTTGGCCATATATCTGTTATGTAAATGCTAATGTCTTTTGATGTGTCCCTGTCAAGGATGTAACAGGAAAACACGTCATTAATGCAGGATGTTGTGGTTGTTCTGGTGACAGCATACCACAGTCAAAATAATGGAGAGGAGCACTGATGTACATGCTTGGAGTGCAAGAAAATAATAATGGTACGTTACAGGTTTAATGTTTTTAACATAACTGTGCACAGGTCCCTTTGACCTTCTAGCAGAAGTGATGTAGGCAGAAACGAAATCTGAACACAAGCAGTCAGCTGGACACCTGGGAGACATGCATGATAGAAACAGGTGTAAATGGTAATGTGTCTCAGCTGTCCACTTGTGATCCGATCACCAAAGGCACATTTTAAGACCAAGTGTAAACAGGACCAGAGAGTCACATGACAAATTAAATTAACTTGGTAAGTGGTTTGGTGACCACAAGTTACCAGAACAGCATGAGAGCATATTAGCAATTATTCTAAAAATCTCTAGAAGTCCCTACTGTACCCAAGTCCTTTAAACTAGTAGTTATCAAGCCCCTGATCAAAAAACCTGACCTTGACTCCCTGTCAGCTGTCCAATTATAGGCCAATATCAAACCTCCCCTTTATCTCCAAGATCCTAGAAAAAGCTGTGGCACAGCAATTATGCTCATATCTACATAGGAATAACATCCAGAAACTGTATCAGTCAGGATTTAGACTACATCATAGCACAGAGACAGCACTGGTTAAAATAGTAAATGACCTACTATGGGCCTCTGATCAGGGCTGTGTCTCCCTGCTTGTATTGCTTGACCTTACTGCAGCCTTTGACACCATTGATCATACCATTTTCCTTGATAGACAAGAAAATGTTCTGGGAGTCAAGGGAACAGCCCTCTCCTGGCTCAGGTCTTATTTAACTGATTGCTATCAGTTTGTTGATGTAAATAACAATTTTTCTATGCATACAAATGTAAAGTTTCGTGTTCCACAAGGTTCTGTCTTAGGCCCAATGCTTTTTTCTTTATATATATATATATATATATATATATATATATATATATATATATATATATATATATATATGTTACCTCTGGGTAAAATTATTCATAAGCGTGGTATTAGTTTCCACTGTTATGCTGATGACACACAGTTGTATTTTTCTGCAAAGCCAGATGAGAGACACGAGCTTAATAAAATTGAGGAATGTATAAAGGACACAAGACACTGAATGCTTATTAACTTCCTTCTACTTAACTCTGACAAGACAGAAGTAGACTCTGTCTGGTTTTACTGTTTCTTCACGTGCAGCAATAAAAAAAGATCTCAGGGTGATCATTGACTCCAGTCTTTCATTTGAAACTCATATCGATAACATTATGAGGATAGCTTTCTTTCATCTCAGAAATATTGCTAAGATAAGAAATATAATGTCACTACATGATGCAGAAAAACTAGTTCATGCTTTTGCTACCTCTAGGTTGGATTATTGCAATGTCTTACATTATATTCCAATAAGTGTATAAACAAGCTACAGTTAGTTCAAAATGCAGCAGCATGAGTCCTTACTAGAACTAGAAGATAATAATATGACCACATCACCCCTATCTTATACACATTGCATTAGGTCCCAATCAGATTTTGCCCTGATGATAAAATACGACTGTTGACCTATAAAGCACTGAATGGTCTTGTGCCACAGTACCTGAGCGAACTTCTGGTCCTTTATGACCTGCCATGCCTACTTAGATCAAAACGTGCAGGCTATCTGTTGGTACCTCATACAGTGAAGGGTACATCAGGTGCAGGGCCTTTTCTTACAAAGCCCCACAGTTATGGAACAGCCTTCCAAGTAGTGTTCGGGAATCAGACACAGACTCAGTGTTTAAGTCTAGGCTGAAAACATATCTTTTTAGTTAAGCCTTTTTTAAATAGCTTTTTAGTAGTTGAAGGAGTAGATCTGGAGGGTCCTCAGGCATAGAGTGTTTTGCTAAACTGGGATGTATAGATGCTATCCCCCCCCCCCCCCCGCCACACACACGCACACACACACGCACACTTGTGCATTCACTCAAGTTTGTTGATAGTGTCATAATTAGTCTTGCCGGAGTTCCCGCTTGCACTCAGCACAAAATATATACATTAGGTGACACCAGGCAAACCTATTGACCTGTGCTTTATAAATGATCTCCCAGAGTTATCAACTTTTATTGGGTTACTGTCAGCCCCTGCAGAACTTGATCAGGCAAATGAATGCTTAGAGTCAATGTTCTGCTATACTTTAGATAATGTAGCTCCTCTTAAAAGGAAATGATCAGAAAGAAAAAATTAGCACCCCGGTATAACGATGACATTTGCACTTTAAAACAGACCACTCAAAAATTGGAACATAAATGGCATCAAACAAAATTGGTAGCTTTCAAATTAGCATGGAAAGAGAGCTTCCTGAAGTATAGAAAAGCTCTTAGTGCTGCTAGATCAACATATCTCTCCTACCTAATAGAAGATAACAAAAATAATCCTAGATTCCGATTTAATACTGTAGCAAAATTAACCAGGAATAAGACCACTATAGACACATGCACACCTGCAGTATGTACAACCCCGATTCCAAAAAAGTTGGGACAAAGTATAAATTGTAAATAAAAACGGAATGCAATGATGTGGAAGTTTCAAAATTCCATATTTTATTCAGAATAGAACATAGATGACATATCAAATGTTTAAACTGAGAATGTATCATTTAAAATGAAACTGAAAATGTATCATTTAAAGAGAAAAATTAGGTGATTTTAAATTTCATGACAACTACACATCTCAAAAAAGTTGGGACAAGGCCATGTTTACCACTGTGAGACATCCCCTTTTCTCTTTACAACAGTCTGTAAACGTCTGGGGACTGAGGAGACAAGTTGCTCAAGTTTAGGGATAGGAATGTTAACCCATTCTTGTCTAATGTAGGATTCTAGTTGCTCAACTGTCTTAGGTCTTTTTTGTCGTATCTTCCATTTTATGATGCGCCAAATGTTTTCTATGGGTGAAATATCTGGACTGCAGGCTGGCCAGTTCAGTACCCAGACCCTTCTTCTACGCAGCTATGATGCTGTAATTGATGCAGTATGTGGTTTGGCATTGTCATGTTGGAAAATGCAAGGTCTTCCCTGAAAGAGACGTCATCTGGATAGGAGCATATGCTGCTCTAGAACCTGGATATACTTTCAACATTGATGGTGTCTTTCCAGATGTGTAAGCTGCCCATGCCACATGCACTAATGCAACCCCATACCATCAGAGATGCAGGCTTCTGAACTGAGCGCTGATAACAACTTGGGTCGTCCTTCTCCTCTTTAGTCCGAATGACACGGCATCCCTGATTTCCATAAAGAACTTCAAATTT
Source organism: Neoarius graeffei (assembly GCF_027579695.1). Lineage (NCBI taxonomy): Eukaryota > Metazoa > Chordata > Actinopteri > Siluriformes > Ariidae > Neoarius > Neoarius graeffei. Next base: position 20,529,341 of record NC_083589.1, on the reverse strand, counting down.
TGATTCATCTGACCACAGAACAGTCTTCCACTTTGCCACAGTCCATTTTAAATCAGCCTTGGCCCAGAGAAGACATCTGCGCTTCTGGATCATGTTTAGATACGGCTTCTTCTTTGAACTATAGAGTTTTAGCTGGCAACGGCGGATGGCACGGTGAATTGTGTTCACAGATAATGTTCTCTGGAAATATTCCTGAGCCCATTTTGTGATTTCCAATACAGAAGCATGCCTGTATGCGATGCAGTGCCGTCTAAGGGCCCGAAGATCATGGGCACCCAGTATGGTTTTCCGGCCTTGACCCTTACACACAGAGATTCTTCCAGATTCTCTGAATCTTTTGATGATATTATGCACTGTAGATGATGATATGTTCAAACTCTTTGCAATTTTACACTGTCGAACTCCTTTCTGATATTGCTCCACTATTTGTCAGTGCAGGATTAGGGGGATTGGTGATCCTCTTCCCATCTTTACTTCTGAGAGCCGCTGCCACTCCAAGATGCTCTTTTTATACCCAGTCATGTTAATGACCTATTGCCAATTGACCTAATGAGTTGCAATTTGGTCCTCCAGCTGTTCCTTTTTTGTACCTTTAACTTTTCCAGCCTCTTACTGCCCCTGTCCCAACTTTTTTGAGATGTGTTGCTGTCATGAAATTTCAAATGAGCCAATATTTGGCAAGCAATTTCAAAATGTCTCACTTTCGACATTTGATATGTTGTCTATGTTCTATTGTGAATACAATATCAGTTTTCGAAATTTGTAAATTATTGCATTCCGTTTTTATTTACAATTTGTACTTTGTCCCAACTTTTTTGGAATCGGGGTTGTAGTAGGAACGATTTCATGAATTTTTTCAATGACAAAATTGAAAATATCTGACAAAAAATTCAAACTACTAATTTAAGGTCAGACAATTTAAGTGACCCTGTAGTTAACAATATAACTGTATCAGATCAGCAATTAGAATGTTTTACTCCCCTGAGAGAAACTGAATTACTTTCATTAATTGCTGCATCAAAATCCTCAACTTGTGTACTAGATCCCTTACCTACACGTCTTTTCAAACAGATAATACCTGATGTAACTGAACCGATTCTAAAAATAATAAATTCTTCTCTTAGGATTGGCTATGTACCCAAATCCTTTAAACTAGCAGTTATCAAACCCCTGATTAAAAAACTTGACCTTGATCCCTGTCAGCTGTCCAATTATCGGCCAAAACCTCCCCTTTATCTCCAAGATCCTAGAAAAAGCTCTGGCACAGCAGTTATGCTCATATTTACATAGGAATAACATCCATGAAATGTATCAGTCAGGATTTAGACCTCATCATAGCACTGAGACAGCACTGGTGAAAGTAGTAAATGATCTACTGTTGGTGTCTGATCAGAGCTGTGTCTCGCGGCTTGTGTTGCTTGACCTTAGTGCAGCATTTGATACCACTGATCATTCCATTCTTCTGGATAGACTAGAAAATGTTGTGGAAGTTAAGGGAACAGCCCTCTCCTGGCTCAGCTCTTATTTCACTGATCGCTATCAGTATGTTGATGTAAATGGTGATTTTTCTAGACATACTGAGGTAAAGTTTGGTGTTCCACAAGGTTCTGTCTTAGGTCCACTGCTTTTTTCTTTATATATGTTACCTCTTAGTGATATTATTCATAAGCATGGTATTAGTTTCCACTGTTATGCTGATGACACACAGTTGTATGTTTCTGCAGGACCAGAAGAGAGACACCAGCTTAATGGAATTGAAGAATGTGTAAAGGACATTAGACACTGGATGCTTATTAACTTCCTTCTGCTTAACTCTGACAAGACTGAAGTACTCGTACTAGGACCACATGCAGCTAGAAGTAAGTTTTCTGATTACACAGTAACTCTGGATGGCCTTTCTGTTTCTTCACGTGCAGTAGTAAAAGACCGCAGGGTGATTATTGACCCCAGTCTTTCATTTGAAACTCATATCAATAATATTACCTGGATAGCTTTCTTTCATCTCAGAAATATTGCTAAGATAAGAAATTTAATCTCACTACATGACGCAAAAAAACTAGTTCATGCTTTCGTTACCTCCAGGTTGGATTATTGTAATGCCTTACTGTCTGGATGTTCCAATAAGTGCATAAACAAGCTCCAGTTAGTTCAAAATGCAACAGTGAGAGTCCTTACTAGAACTAGAAAATATGACCACATTACCCCTGTCTTATCCACACTGCATTGGCTCCCAATCAAATTTCGTATTGTTTATAAAATACTACTATTGACCTTTAAAGCACTGAATGGTCTCGCTCCACAGTACATGAGCAAACTTCTGGTCCTTTATGACCCGCCATGGCTACTTAGATCAAAAGGTGCAGGCTACCTGCTGGTACCTCATATAGTGAAGGCTACATCAAGGGGCAGAGTCTTTTCTTACAAAGCCCCACAGTTATGGAACAGCCTTCCAAGTAGTGTTCAGGAATCAGACACAGTCTCAGCATTTAAGTCTAGGCTGAAAACATATCTGTTTAGTCAAGCCTTTTGTTAATAGTGTTTATGAGGTAAAGGAGTAGATCTGGAGGGTCCTCAGACAAAAAGTGTTTTGATAAACTAGGATGTATGGATGCTGTCAGTCCTCCACTCACTTGCTCACTTGAGTTTGTTGATGGTGTAGTGGCTGCTGCTTACGTCCTGGGGTGCCCTCATGTGTGGGTTACCTTTTGGCTCTCCCCTTTTAGTTATGCTGTCATAGTTAGTTTTGCCGGAGTCCCTGCTTGCACTCGGCGCAAAATGTATACCATTCTTACTCATCAGGTGACATTGGGCATACCTAGCAACCTTTGTTTCCTCTCTCTTTCTCCCCCCTTCCCCCATCTGTCCATCTGAGTTACATGTCAATCCTGAGATTGAGATGCTGACCTCCTCTGCTCATCGGACCTGCCTGACCCATCCTGATGCCCTACGTCTGGTTGGAGTTTCATCATATTGCTCCTGTGGAGGATGGCCCCATATGGACAGTTGAAAGCCACACTTGGAAGATGCTCTGGATACTTACAGTAATGCTTTTATGGCTGAGGTGACTTGCTAACTTTAGGACTGAGGTTGTCATGAACAGTTTTGCACTCAAGTTTACATCAATGAAGAGTTATAACATCAACGAAGCTGACTTCATGTTAAAACTGTTAAAATTTTATAATTAGGTTGTCTGTTATCGCTCAAATGAGGATGGGTTCCCTTTTGACTCTGCTTCCTCTCAAGGTTTCTTCCTCATGTCGTCTGAGGGAGTTTTTCCTTGCCACTGTCGCCACAGGCTTGCTCATTGGGGATAGATTAGGGATAAAATTAACTTATGTTTAAAGTCATTTAAATTCTGTAAAGCTGCTTTGCGACAATGTCTATTGTTAAAAGCACTATAAAAAATAAACTTGACTTGACTTTATTGATTTGCAGTGACTCATCCTTGTAAGGCAGGGGTGGGCAATTATTTTTTCCATGGGGCCACATGAGAAACAGAAAATTTTGTGGAGGGCCGGACCAAAAGGCTGAACTAAATTCTGCATAATATTAATTGTATTTCTTTATATAAAGCAGTGGGCGGCACGGTGGTGTAGTGGTTAGCGCTGTCGCCTCACAGCAAGAAGGTCCGGGTTCGAGCCCCGTGGCCGGCGAGGGCCTTTCTGTGTGGAGTTTGCATGTTCTCCCCGTGTCCGCGTGGGTTTCCTCCGGGTGCTCCGGTTTCCCCCACAGTCCAAAGACATGCAGGTTAGGTTAACTGGTGACTCTAGATTGACCGTAGGTGTGAATGGTTGTCTGTGTCTATGTGTCAGCCCTGTGATGACCTGGCGACTTGTCCAGGGTGTACCCCGCCTTTCGCCCGTAGTCAGCTGGGATAGGCTCCAGCTTGCCTGCGACCCTGTAGAAGGATAAAGCGGCTAGAGATAATGAGATGAGATGAGATGAGATGAGATGAGATAAAGCAGTAAATAACATTGTTTTTATAAGCTGCTAAGACTGGTAAGAGTATGGAAAAAACGAGGTTGCCTTACAAAAAAATGTAATTTATTCAATCAAATTTCCCAAAACAATGGTTAACAAAATGCGAATGTTTGTACCATTTTTTTTCAGTCACATTCACCCCAAAACACAATAAAGACATCACAATATTGTCTTTCTACTCCAAATATCAAGCACCAAGTCCACCAAGCACTCATTCACAAATTCCCCCTCCGAGAATGGCTTACTGTTTTTAGCGATTTTGTGGGAAAAGCACAAAGCTGGTCTTGGTTGCTGCATCCCTGGATGTGTGACACTTGGTAAAAAAGCCTTGCTGCTTTTCTAGCTTAGCCAGCAAAGCTTCCGATGTCCGCGCTATTTCAGCTTCAGTCAAGTTTCGGTATTTCTCAGCGTGCTTCGTCTGGTAATGCTGACTCAAATTGTAGTCTTTGAACACGGCGATCTGCTCTCCACAAACTAAACACACAGCTTTATCTCTGACTTCAGTAAATAAATACTTAGCAGTCCATGTTTTGTTGAAAGCCCTGCATTCGGCATCTACCTTTCTTCTTTTTGAGGACATTTTGGGGGCTAAAGTCTTCTTGTGATCTGCTCCCAACAACATCGATTCGGTGTAGGTATCAGATTTACAGATCGGCTCAGGCTCCGGCACCTGCTGGTGACGTCACACTATGTGATTGGCTGGACCGTTTGAAGGATGACGTGCAAGTTTGTGGTTGGTCTGGACAAATTACGGAAGTAGTTATCGCGGGATTAGGTTTCATGGGATTTCATGTCATGCTCATGTCGTGCGTACTGCGTTTTTGTTGAACACAACTTCAAAATAAAAGCAATGCACATTCAGTCCATGCATGGGGTAAAATTAGAAAATACATTTATTTTCTAATTTCTAATTAACCTTACGCAGGCTGGTCAGAATGAACCAAAGGGCTGGATGCAGCCCGCGGGCCGTAAAATGCCCAGGTCTGTTGTAAGGGGACAACTGGATCCAAACCATGTAGTAAAACTGGAGAAAAATATAAAGACCACTTTTTAATGGCGACATATTTTACACACACACACACACACACACACACCAGAAATTGTATTTTCTGAAATTATTTGAGTAGAACCTTACAAATATTTACATGAATTTCAGACTTTCTTAGTATTTGGTACATCCCCTATTTGATATACCAAAATGGGCTCAGCAGCTCCCAGCCACCAGCATGCTGGCGTACCCCAACATTAATTGGGCCATATTGCAGTGGGTTGGCTGTGGCCCAGAAGACCAGCACCAGCGCTTCCGTATGCTGGCATACAGTGAAGTTGGCTGGCCATTTGCATTCACACAACAGCTCCAGGACACCTGTCGACAGTGGTTGCTGGTAGGTGAGTGTGATGTCAAGACCATCATCGATCAAGCTACACTGGAGCAGTTCATTGTCCAACTGCTGAGTGAGACATCGACGTGGATCCAGTGTCACCAAGCGGCGTCACTGGAGGAGGCAGTCCGGCTGGCAGAGGACAACCTGACAGCATTTCCAGAAACAGGCGCTCTTCCTCTCTCTCTCACACTTTCACTTTCTCCCCCTTCCCCTTCTTCCCCGCTCTCTCTCTCTCCTTGCCCCTCCCTGGTTGCACCGACCTCATAGAAAATCACATTGAGACTCCCCTGCAGTGTTGGTGTGCAGCCACCCATATCAGTTTCCCAGGCACAAGAAAAATGTGGTTTGGGATGAACTCTAGGTGAGACTTAAGATGGGAGTAATTGAGGAGTCACACAGCAACTGGAGCATCCTAGTGGTCCAGTTCCGTATGGACTATAGAAAAGTCAATGCGGTGTCTAAATTTGATACATATCTGATGCCTCGCATTGATGAACTTCTTGATCAGTTAGGTGCGGTTCACTTTTATTCGACACTGGATTTAACAAAGGGATATTGGCAAATCCCCTTGACCCCATTATCCCGCAAGAAAATGGCCTTTTCCACACCGTTTTGTTTACACCACTTTGTCACCATTCCTTTTGGGTTGTTTGGGGCCCCAGCAACATATTGGTGTCTCATAGACCGAATTATCTGTCCCCATAATGTGTATGCAACGGCCTATTTAAATGACACATAGTAATGATTGGGAGCGACATTTATAACATCTCAGGGCTGTCCTGAGGTCGCTGAGTCACAGTGGGCTCACAGCAAGCCCAAAAAAGTGTGCAAATGGATGGGTGGAAGTATGATATCTGGGCTTCCACTTGGGCCATGGGCAGGTGCATCCCCAAATTGATAAGACTGCAGCAATTGCAGCCTGCCCAAGACCTAAGACCAAAAATGGAGTAAGGCAGTTCCTTTGGCTGGCTATTATAGATGGTTCATGCCTAACTTTTTGAATGTCACAGCCCGCTGACTGACCTCACTAAAAAGGTGGCACCAGATCCGGTCCAGTGGACAGAGCCATGCAAATGGGCTTTTGCTCAGGTAAAAGCAGTTTTGTGTGGGGGCCCGCTGTTGCACTTTGCACCATTGCACCATTCTCCTGACCTCTCTCTCCCTTTTGTTTTACAGACTGATGTGTCAGACAGAGGGCTGGGGGCCATTTTGTCCCAGGTGGTGGAGGGGGAGGAGCACCTGATGCTGTACATCAGCCACAAGATCTCCATGCGAGAGTCAAAGTATAGCACCATAGAAAAGGAGTGTTGGGCCATCAAGTGGGTGGTCCTCACTCTCCAGTACTACCTGCTAGGATGCCCACTCACCCTTTGTTCTGACCATGCCCCACTCCAGTGGCTCCACCGCATGAAGGATGCCAACACATGGATCACTCATTGGTATCTGGCCCTTCAGCCCTTTAAATTCAAGGTGATCCACAGGCCAGGAGCACAGATGGGGTGGTGGCGGATTACCTCTCCCATCAGGGGAGAATCAGCTGCAGGCCAGACGGCTCCCCGGCCTGAGTCAGGTGGTGGGGGTATGTGGCACCGAGGGTGTGGTCAAGCGTCGGCTGTGAATGGTGAGGAGTTAGGTTGAACCAGCAGGCAACATGTGATGAGGTACACCTGTGTCTAATTACTGGCTGTCTATTAATGTGTGTCTCTGTGTGTCTTTCAGATAGCTGGTAACAAGAGAGAGAGCTGCGTCCTGCAATCTGTGCATGCATGTGTGTGTGTATAGAGATCCATCCATCCATTATCTGTAACCGCTTATCCTGGGCAGGGTCACAGGCAAGCTGGAGCCTATCCCAGCTGACTATGGGTGAGAGGTGGGGTACACCCAAGACAAGTCACCAAATCATCGCAGGGCTGACACACAGAGACAAACAACCATTCACAAACACATTCACACTCACACCTGCAATCAATTTAGAGACTCCAATTAGCCTAACATGCATATCTTTGGATTGCGGGGGAAACCAGAGCACCCAAAGGAAACCCACACAGACACAGGGAGAACAAGCAAACTCCACATAGAAAGGCCCCCGTTAGCCACTGGGCTTGAACCCAGAACCTTCTTGCTGTGAGGCGACAGTGCTAACCACTACACCACTGTGCTGCCGTGTGTAGAGATAGCGCCACTGAAAAGTGAACATTAAAAGTGCATCTTGGATTGTAGCACCTGTCGCCAGTTCCTCATTGATCCCAGCAAAAATAAAAATAAAAATCACAGTCACCCTACCCAGTTTAAGCATTTATAAGCCACATGTTTTGTTTTACATGTTTTTTATTGCTCGGTGGTTTTTTCAGTGTTTTGACTTTAGTTGTCAGGTTCCTGATTTATTATCTGTCCTTTGTTATCCTGTATTTCTGTGCCATTAATCTTCTGGTATCACAGGTCTACTTACTGACCATTGGCAAAATGGTCATCCATACACATTACAAAATTCACTTTACAAGGTACAAATTGGTTTTGTTACAACAATTCAAAAAACAAACAGACATTGGGTCTGTGAGAAAGGGAGAGGGAAAGCACAGAGGGAAAATCAACAGACCTGCTTGAGTATCCACGCAGCCATCTCATGGCCACAGTCAAAGATTACATGAAACTCTTTTGCTTTTTTCATCTCTTTAAGAAGTGGTTTGGCATCTTTATTCTCTGCAGGGAGCTGGCGGATTTTCAGACGGATGTTGTATCTGGAGGGAGCTTTGATCAGCTCCTGCAAACGAATCAAACCTACACACACACACACACACACACACACACAGAAAGAGAGAGAGCGCACAGCTAAGGCATTTATACATTCAACACACACTCCTCTCCTGAGTGACAAATAGTCTTCTCTCATGAGATCTTTTTGCTAAGACGACAAGAAATATCCATTTAATCATGAGTGGAGAGAAACTGGGTATTTATATCCAACCCCAAATCAGCAAAAGTTGGGACAGTATTCAAAATGCAAATAAAAAAAGCAGTGATTTCTAAATTGACTTTGACTTGTATTTCATTGCAGACAGCGTGAACCCAAGATATTTCATGTTTTGTCCAGTCAACTTCATTTCATTTGTTAATATATATCCATTCCTGTCTTTTAGACCTGCAACACATTCCAAAAAAAGTTGGGATGGTGAAATTTAGGGCTAGTAATGAGGTGAAACAATTAAATAATGATGTGATTTGAAACAGGTGATGTCAACAATGATTGTAATCATGATTTAGTACAAAATCAGTATCCAGGAAAGGCCTAATCTTTGAGGAGCCGGTGGGCTGTCAACAAATGCATGAGAAAATAATTGAAATGTTAAAAACAATATTCCTCAAAGAAATATACGAAGGGATTTGGATATTTCACCCTCTAGAGTGCATAATATCATGAAATGATTCAAGGAATCTGAAGGAATTTTGGTGCATAAAGGGCAAGGGCACAAGCCTAAGCTGAACACCTGTGATCTCTGATCCCTCAGATGGCACTGCAACAAGAACTACATTGGCTTGGGATTACTTTGACAAATCTTTGTCCAACACTACAATACAGAGTTACATCCACAAATGTCAGTTAAAACTTTACTGTGCAAAAAGGAAGCCTTATGTCAACTGTGTCCAGAAGTGCCGTGAACTTCTCTGGGCTCGGAGGCATCTGGGATGGACCATCACACAGTGGAAACATGTATTGTGGTCAGAAGAATCAGTATTCCAGGTCTTTTTTCAGGAAGAAATGGACATTGTGTGCTTCAGACCAAAGATGAAAAGGACCATCCAGACCGTTACCAGGAACAAGTCCAAAAGCCAGGATCTGTCATGGTATGGGGGTTGTGTCAGTGCCCTTGGCAAAGGTATCTTACAGTTCTGTGACAGCAGCTTAATACAGAAAAGTACACTGAGATTTTACAGCAACATATGCTGCCTTCAAGATGACATCTTTTCCAGGGATATTTCAACAAAACGATGCAAAACCACATTCTGCACACATTACAAAGACATGGCTGTGGAAGAAGAGGGTGCCTGTCCCCTCTGTCCCCAATAGAGAATGTGTGGTGAATTATGAAATGAAAAAAAATGTGCCAAAGACGACCCCGTACTGTTGTGCACCTTCAGGCCTGTTTGCAAGAAAAATGGGACAAAATAACACCTGAAACGCTTCATCGCTTGGTGTCTTCCAGTGTTGTAGTCAAGTCACTAAACCTTGAGTCTGAGTCCAGTCTCAAGCTCCCAGTGTTCAAGTCTGAGGCAAGTCCAAGTCATTAAAGAAAATTTTCTAGTCAAGTCCACTATTGATCTGAGTCGAGTCCGAGTCGAGCCCGAGAACAAGACTTCAACTGCACCATTTGACAGTGGCTGTTGCTGCCTTTATGTGAAACCAGCTCTGCTACTGTGTTGGACTAACGTTACTGCTTGACTGCCCCATTTTAGTTAATAGGCTACAGATAAAAAAGCTAGTTCATCACTCAGCAAGCCCTGCTATCAACAGGGCAAATAACATGAGAGAGAGAGTTTAACACTAGCTAGTTCATCGGTCAGCAAGCAAGCCCCACTATCAACAGAGCAATGAGCATAGCATGTCACTTACTTCTCTGTCTTGTCAAATGATGAGTGAAGTTTGAGGTTGTCCCCATCATTTCCTTGATAGTTCTTCTACATATGGAACACATACATAGCAGTGCATTTTTCCCACTGCACGCGAAGTCTGTATAAGCAAAGCGGACAATCCTAGGGGCATTCTCTCCAGGCATATTAGCACTATTAACATTAGTTTGTTCCTGAACATGACATATGAACAGGTGAATGTGCATTCTCTTGAACAAAATTAGCATAAAAGTTAATGTAGATATAAATATCTTATGCCAAGTTATTATGGCATATTACAAAAAATAAAGAAAAAATCTGAGTCCTCGTCTCCAATTTACGAGTCCAAATGCAGTTAATGCATGAGTCCGAGTCATCAGTGCTCAAGTCCAAGTCAAGTTACGAGCCCTTAAAATTAGGGCACGAGTCGGACTTGAGTCCGAGCCCTGGATTCAAGTACAAGCCTGGTGTCTTCAGTCCCTAAACATCTTTTAAGTGTTGTGAAAAGGAATGGTAACATTACAAAGTGGTAAATGCTTTTCCATCCCAACTTTTTTTTAGAAAAAAGAATTAAAATTGAAATAAGTATTAATTTTGAAAAAAAAAAAATAAGAAAAACAATTAAATCCATGAGGCCAAACATCAAACGATTTGCTGGTGTATTGTTTTGAGTGCAACAGAGATCAAAAATTATTTACAAATTATTGTTTTCAATTTTAATTTCAATTTCAACAAATTGTCCCAACTTTTTCTGATTTAGGGATGTAACAATTAAAAAATAGTGTTATATGTGTTGGATATAATTAACAGTTATTCCATGAAATCGATAGCCAACAAGGCGTGTAGCACCGAGTTGGCAAAAAGCCATGTACAACAAGATTGAGTGGAATAACTGTTTTATTCTATCTACATTGACTGGATTTTAAGAAACAGAGGATTTTTATTTTTAACTACTTTGATAAATAAAAACTTTATACAAAATGTCTGACAAAATTATTTCCGCTTAGAATGTAAACAAACAAAATGACAGTAGCAATTTGTGAAAAAAGCTATAATAATTCTTGAAAAATTAAAAAGATACGTTCTTACCATCAAATAGTTTTATTCCATATTTTTTTGCTTTTTTGTATTTTTGGGGTCTTCTCCTTCTTTAGATTTTTTTTTGGCAGTTGGCAAACCAACTTAAAGGTGCATTACCGCCACCGACTGGGTTGGAGTATGGAACAGAAGATATTGCAGAAAAAATGAAAATAAAACTATATTCTTTTAGCTATTTCTGTTTCATTTAAATACTTGATCATTTTTGGGATTTTGTTTTTGAGTAGAGTTTTTATTTTGTCCTTGGTTGGTTCAGCAACACGCTCCGCCATTTTGTTTTTCTCTACTCACGGTATATGAGCTGATATCCTAGTAGTAGAGTAGTCAATCAGAGTGCACAATTGATATTATCTAGTGAATGTGGATAGAATAATATACAGTGGTGCTTGAAAGTTTGTGAACCCTTTAGAATTTTCTATATTTCTGCATAAATATGACCTAAAACATCATCGGATTTTCACACAAGTCCTAAAAGTAGATAAAGAGAACCCAGTTAAACAAATGAGATAAAAATATTATACTTGGTCATTTATTTATTTAGGAAAATGATCCAATATTACATATCTGTGAGTGGCAAAAGTATGTGAACCTTTGCGTTCAGTATCTGGTGTGACCCCCTTGTGCAGCAATAACTGCAACTAAACATTTGTGGTAACTGTTGATCAGTCCTGCACACCGGCTTGGAGGAATTTTAGCCCATTCCTCCATACAGAACAGCTTCAACTCTGGGATGTTGGTGGGTTTCCTCACATGAACTGCTCACTTCAGGTCCTTCCACAACATTTCGATTGGATTAAGGTCAGGACTTTGACTTGGCCATTCCAAAACATTAACTTTATTCTTCTTTAACCATTCTTTGGTAGAACGACTTGTATGCTTAGGATTGCTGTCTTGCTGCATGACTCACCTTCTCTTGAGATTCAGTTCATGGACAGATGTCCTGACATTTCCCTTTAGAATTCGCTGGTATAATTCAGAATTCCTTGTTCCAACAATGATGGCAAACCATCCTGGCCCAGATGCAGCAAAACAGGCCCAAACCATGATACTACCACCACCATGTTTCACAGAAGGGATAAGGTTCTTATGTTGGAATGCAGTGCTTTCCTTTCTCCAAACATAACGCTTCTCATTGAAACCAAAAAGTTCTATTTTGATCTCATTTGTCCACAAAACATTTTCCAGTAGCCTTCTGGCTTGTCCACATGATCTTTAGCAAACTGCAGATGAGCAGCAATGTTCTTTTTGGAGAGCAGTGGCTTTCTCCTTGCAACCCTGCCATGCACACCATTGTTGTTCAGTGTTCTCCTGATGGTGGACTCATGAACATTGGCTAATGTTAATGTGAGAGAGGTCTTCAGTTGCTTAGAAGTTACCTTGGGGTCCTTTGTGACCTCGCCGACTATTACACGCCTTGCTCATGGAGTGATCTTTGTTGGTCGACCACTCCTGGGGAGGGTAACAATGGTCTTGAATATCCTCCATTTGTACACAATCTGTCTGACTGTGGATTGGTGGAGTCCAAACTCTTTAGAGATTGTTTTGTAACCTTTTCCAGCCTGATGAGCATCAACAACGCTTTTTCTGAGGTCCTCAGAAATCTCCTTTGTTCGTGTCATGATACACTTCCACAAACATGTGTTGTGAAGATCAGACTTTGATAGATCCCTGTTCTTTAAATAAAACAGGGTGCCCACTCACACCTGATTGTCATCCCATTGAATGAAAACACCTGACTCTAATTTCACCTTCAAATTAACTGCTAATCCTAGAGGTTCACATACTTTTGCCACTCACAGATATGTAATATTGGATCATTTTCCTCAATAAATAAGTGACCAAGTATAATATTTTTGTCTCATTTGTTTAACTGGGTTCTCTTTATCTACTTTTAGGACTTGTGTGAAAATATGATGATGTTTTAGGTCATATTTATGCAGAAATGTAGGAAATTCTAAAGGGTTCACAAACTTTCAAGCACCACTGTATAATATTCATTTCATGGAATATTTGTATCAGTTACCATTTGTCTGAACTGAAATTTACAATTATACAGTATTTCATTTACATTAATTAATTTGTAAGCATATGTTTAAAATAAAATATATTTTTATTTAATGACCAGATAAGTTAAAATATTTAAAAGAAATTAGTTCCTTTTAATTCAGTTATTCATTGCACATATCTTTATTTTTAAGATGTTTTTTGAAGTTGTTGTTGTTTTGTCATTAAAATATAAAATGTTGTATTTCCTATAATTTCTATCCAAATTATAATTCTTCAGTGGATATTGTAAACCCGCTTCAGAAATTCTGTTCATCTGTTCAGCCATGGAATAAACACAATAACACAGGGGTATTACAGGAAGAAAAGGACAAATCGGCGATACATTGAGCTTATGCTACTTGATTAGACAATTAAAATGTGAAATGAGAGAACAATGTGGTAGTGAACTAAAAATGTTCAAAGACATTCAGTCAGTGTTATTTCAGGAGTTAAACAGCTCTATTGTTCATTAGGTATGGTCAATAATAGGTTTGAGGATTAGTGAGTATAACAGAATGCCTTTCTCTGTCCTATGAGTGAATAAAGAGTAATTAAGTAATTGACATCCTTAATATTGTTGTGTAATTTAATAATTGGACTGATTTGTCAAAGGAAATGTAATTTAATCTCTGAGAACAAACTGCATAGCATGCATTTCACACAACAATCTCAGTGTGTTAAAAGGGTGCTAGCATCTATAAAATAATATAAATCATACTATAATTACTATCTATTACATCTCATCTCATTATCTCTAGCCGCTCTATCCCTCTACAGGGTCGCAGGCAAGCTGGAGCCCATCCCAGCTGACTATGGGCGAAAGGCGGGGTACACCCTGGACAAGTCGCCAGGTCATCACAGGGCTGACACATAGACACAGACAACCATTCACACTCACATTCACACCTACGGTCAATTTAGAGAGTCACCAGTTAACCTAACCTGCATGTCTTTGGACTGTGGGGGAAACCGGAGCACCCGGAGGAAACCCACGTGGACACGGGGAGAACATACAAACTCCACACAGAAAGGCCCTCGCCGGCCCTAGGGCTCGAACCCAGGACCTTCTTGCTGTGAGGCGACAGCGCTAACCACTACACCACCGTGCCGCCCTATCTATTACATTATCTACATTATCTATAATCTTTTACATTTTCTATTACGTTATTGATGTAAGTATGCCCGACTCACCCGTGCTGTCGTCGTACACCACTGTAACTGTCTCCCACCTGAAGAAGTAAACAAGCTCCAGGATGGCACGGCTGAGGGAGGAGAAGTCAGGGTAGAGACTGACATAGTACGAGTCACGATTATCTGAAACTTGGTGTTTCCATCTGGTCTGGATATGTGGTACTCCTAGTGCATTGGAGATGGACTGCACTGCATTGGCTGAGGAACTTTGTGATGGCCCAAATATGGCTGCTACACCTAAAGAGAGCTGCTCACAAGCTGCTGAGAGAAGGTAAAAGATGTCAGGCATGACAAAAATTTATTTAATTAGCAATTATTTAAACACTTAGGTCTCATAGAACTGTGATAAACATCTAGAGTAGGGGTAGGAACTAAAAATAGCTACACAAAATGTTTGCATGTATAAGTCTGTAGTATAGCAGGCACAAAAGCAGGCACAATTAGAAACTGGAATAGGTGAACGCTTAGCCTGGGAAATCCCATGCTGCTTTGCACAACTGTTCCGATCTGAAAAGACAGCATGGAAACTATGGTCTAAAGGCTCGCCTGAGTTAGGGAGCCAATCAGAGAGTGGGGAGGGATGGAAAGACGGTGACGCGTACTACTCGACAAACGGAAGCTTGTAGTTTATTTGGGACTGTTTACGGATCACATTTAACATGGCGGCGAGCGATACGAACCAAACTAACCAAACCACCTTCTCTCATATTTGTCTTGCACAAACGGCAGTAATCGTACGGTGCCACTGTTTTCCTATTTTTGTTTTGCCTTCTCTTTCTCTTTCCTTCTCTTCTTCGCCTCTTCGTCTTCTTCGTCGCTCTAACTACGTCACCGGGTACAACTGCCATGATTGGCCATGGGCTACGTATACGCCAAATGATAGACATTCGCAACGTCCAATAAACGGCCGTTGACAATCGTAAACCACACCTCCCCTACGAGAAATTCAATAGGCGGATTCCAAACCATATTTCACTTGTGATATGGTCTGGTGTTAACCAGACTAGGTGAACGCTGATTGTTTTGTCTTCAATTTATGCATGCTGTTCAGTACATTAAAAAAAAAGCTACCTCAAAGACCACCAATTAGACTCTAATGCACGTTCATTATGTGATTTCTACCATTCCCAGCAAAAGGAGAACTGTGTCTCAGGGGAACAAAAGGGCATAATTAGGATTACATTATAATAATAAAAAAAAACCTCCACTCCCAAAACACCTCCCAAACCCTGAAGGCTTTTCGTAACCATTGTAACATATTATACATTTAATCATATATTTAAATGTACTCCAGAAACAAAACAGCTCTGTGTCTTTGTTTGTAAAGCTTTCTCTTCCTCCCACCTTTCCTTGAGGCCTCAAAGCTGTCAAAGACATTGATCCTCTGGATGTCATAGGTGAGCGTGGTGTTAGGCAGCAGTGTCCGGTTCCTGTTGATGGTGTTCAGTGCAAATTTGAAGGCCAGTTCCTCAGCACCAGATGGGCCACTCTCAATAGACTCAAAAATCCCACCTGTTGCAGAAACGATATTAGGATTAAATGGTTTAAATACAGTGATGGCTCAGTGCTTCAGACTTACTGGTCTACTATGGCCTACTGATTGGAAGGTTTAAATCCTAGCATGGCCAGACTGTCATAGTTGAATCCTTAACCCTCAAGTGCTCAAGTGTACCCTGTCTCTTTTGGATAAAAGTGTCAACCAAATGAATAAAGTAAATACCAAGTGATAATTCACATTATATTCTCAATTATATTCCCATTTAGTGACGGTTTAAAGTGTATTGCACCACAGAGGGTTGAGGCATCAACTGCTTGCCAAAGACTCATTTATTGCGAGTTCCCGTGATATCTATGTGTAGAAGGCAATTCATTTCTTAAGTGTGAAATGTGTATCTGCGCCAGTAAGTGTGAATTAACAAGAAAATACATTATTAATAAAGAACCAACTGGGATTATCTATGCTCTGTGTGTGTGTGTGTGTGTGTGTGTGTGTGTGTGTGTGTGTGTGTGTGTGTGTGTGTGTGCGCAACTAGTAACACACAATAATGATGAAAGAGTGAAAAAGTGCTTACAATGCAGTGTAAAACAGCCAAAATGTCTAGAATTACTGAATTTTAGAATAGAATTTTAGAATAGAATGACTGAATATTACATAAAAATAACCTATGTACTTTACAGTTGGGATTGGGTTCTTTCCATTATACCATAGCTATCCTTCTTTTTATGTCAAACCCACCTTGAGTGTTTATTGCCAAAAAGCTCCATTTTTGTTCCATCAGACCACAGAACATGGTTCCAGTCAATGTTGTAGTAGCACTTCACAAACTTCTGGTGCTTATGTTTGTAGTTAACTGACAGAAAAGGCTTTTTTTTTTTGTCTCTTAGACCTTCCACATAATCTCTTGGCATGCATGTGGCATCTGATGGTGGTTTTGGTGACTTGGAAACTCCAAGATTTTACTTTTTCTTGTAATTCACCAACAGTGAGCCTTGGGAATTTTTTTCACCTCTCTTACCATCCTCCTCATTGTACGGTATGTGGGGCAAAATAAACTTGGGTACTCAGGCAAGCTTGTTACAGTTCCAAGTGATGACCACTTTTTTATTATTGCCCCAACAGTAGAAATGGACTGTAGCAACTCTCAATATTAGGGCAATGAAGAACGAGGAGACAGGCATCACAGTGCAGGTGGGGGGGTTGTGTTTTGTTTCACTTTTCAGTGATCTTGCTGCGCACGCACACATGCAAACACAAACACCGTGCTTGGTAACTCAGTTCTCTCTCTCTGGTTACTGGCCATCTGCAAGACATATTAACTCCTTCGGACATAATGTGTACGTATACATGAACTTCCATAGCATGCAGTTCCATAGCATTTTTCTTTCTGTCCGAAGGGGTTAATAGATAGCCATTAATTAGACACAAGTGTAACCCATCATGTTACCTGCTGGTTCAACCTGACTCCTCACCATTCACAGCTGATACTTGACCACGCCCTCGCTGCCACATGGACATTTTCAGGCGAGTAGCCATTTTTTTTTATAACCATTCCCTGACTTATGAAGGTCAACACATTTCTCCCTCATTTGGTTTGTGTGTCCTCTTATCTTTTCCATGTTGATGGATGATTACGGGAATTTGGCCTCTGTGTCACCTCATATTTGACGATATTTGTTAATCAGGAAGTCATGGATTACAGCTTGAAATTTCCTACACACTCCAATTAACTAAAAAATGTCCAATTTAAATGGGAAACATGCTTCAGTTCACTATCATTTCCAGGTGTGCCAATAATAGTGGCACATGTGTTTTTGTTGAAAATAATTATTTATTGATGAGGGATTTGTTTTTCTCTGAATAAATTAACTTAAATTCAAAGCTTGATTTTTCTCATTTTATTCAGTATGAGATGATGTGACCACCAAAAGGTGAATTTTTTTTCCTAACCCTTTTTTTTTTTCAAATCTTTACAAGGGATGCCAATAATTGTGGAGGGAACTGTCTGTTCCATGTTTTAAGATGAAACACTATTCATATCTCTGATTTCCAGTACAAGTTTTACCTCCATGCCACATCATTATTTCTTCTTTCAATAAGCTCCTCACTTTCTATTTCTTTCTCCTTCAATGTGTGGCATTCTTAAAATGATCCTTGACATTTTGCTCAGTGGTTTACAGTATGTGAAGGGGACAAATTTATTTATTTATTTATTTATTTATACTATATGTTCCTTTATGGTCAGAGACATACTGCATGATCAGCAATATGAGGCTTCAGTAGGCACATTTTCAACTGGATAGTGAAAAACATGACCTGGCTTATTTCCAGTCTTGAACTGTTCAGTTCCAGTGAATCTGTGCTTACTCTAGAAATAGAAAGTGGGGAACATAGTGATAGAAGAAATGATGTGGCATGGAGGTAACATTGGTAGCTGTTTGAGTTACCATAGCATTCCTGTCAGCTTGGACCAACCTGGCCATTCCCTTCTCAACAGTTTCTGAAATATCCAACCCAGCCCATCTAATACCAGCAAAGTCATATATGTGCATATACTGTATTTAAATGACTGATGAGAAAGTTTTGGACTGTATTTGAAAATAGAAGGCTTTTCTTCATTCATTGTGTCCTTGTAGTCAAATCTGAGATTTATGAGCAAACCCTCTTTATTTTCCAAGTTTTACCACATATGACACAAGTGCCTACTGTACCTCAGGACCATGAATGTTTCTCATTTTAAGCTCTGATTAAATTTGAAAACTCATATTTTATGCTTTCTTTTAACTTTCACATCACTTAACATATTATTTTATCCTACTTTAAATATAAACATATGAATAACTGCAACACAACTCTTTCTAAAACTTGACAGCAAAAGCTCAAAATGCTTTTATGAAATATTCATTCTGCTTTCAAAACATATGTTACAAAAAAAACAAGACTTTTAGGTTAAGTTTAGCAGAAATAACACTTATTCTTTTTCAGGCTTTTAGAATTGATGGGGGGGTGCATGGCTCTTGTAAGGGAGTAAAGGAGACAAAATTATTCCAGTTTAAGTAGATTTTATATGCTACTGTAGTTATTATTGTAGTAGAGGACATCTATATTTAACTACAGAGGATGTTACATTTCATCTATTTTGTTTTCATCATGCACTGTATGTGAAGGGTGTCTTAACACAGTTGAACTGTCCTTGAGAACACCATTCTCAGCTCTCTGTGGTTATCTGCCCTTAGACAGGATGAATGTCTCCGACACAATGAATTTTAACCTTCTTTGGTGTTGACTGTACTGCCTCTCCTGTTGAACGTACACATATGTGTGAATCTTTTTGAGGGGTGATTTTGGAAATGGGTCCCAAATTAATATTTACTCATTTATTTGTAGTAACTGTTTCCTCCTGGTTAGTGTCACAGTGGATGCAGAAACACTGAGCATGAGGTGGAAATACACCCAAGGTGGAATGCCGACGTCAACAACGACGTTTAATTTATATAGCCCCTTTCACTAACCCACATGTACACAATCACACACACACACACACACACACACACACACACACACACACACACACACACACACACACACCTCACTAAAATTTAGAATATCAAATCTACCTACCAGCATGGGAGGAAAACAGAAACTCCAGATGGAATGTACCCAGACATCCAGACATGGGGAGAATATGTGAAACTGTACAATTAGACCTTGGAGCTATGAGACTGCAGTGCAACCTTAATACAGTTTCTAAAATTTCAAACGCTTTTAAATATCTTTATTTTATTTAATTATGAATATCTCTATCTCTCTCATATGCTCACATTTTAACAGCACTATTATCATAATCCTTTTGGCTGCTAAATTTGTTCTTCATTTCTGCCATATTTGGGTCCCAGGTAAAGGTCAAGTCTCTGGAGCACCTGAGGTTTTTACAATATTTTATCCAGCTTGAAATGAGAGTCCACAGCTGAGCCAATCGTTTGAACAAAGATAGATAGCTATCAAAGATTATAGGCTCCATCTCTGCAGTAAGTCTCAGATGGTTTTACAGAAAAGTCATAAATATCAGAGAAAGCAGAGCTATGTCAGATAACACAGGAAAAGAAACATGGCACAGTACTGAAAGGTTATTCATTCATTTGCATTTTTTCTGTGAACTCTTGAATGTTGTTATAGGAAAACAATCAGTGATGAGGTTGTATGATTAAAAAAGTGTCCCAAAGTGTTTTATTCCTTTGATACTACAACAGTTTACCAACTTAAATTTTTTTATTCATTAAAACTAACACATCTTACTTTTTCTCTGTTTATAGGTACAGCTTCCACTTAAAACGCTAATGTGGAATCTTTTTCTATCAATGTTAATTAAAGATTCTGGTTATGGAAAGCTTCATAGTAGCAGCAATTTTCCTTTTTAACAGCATTTTCTCTTTTGAAATCATTTTATTTTTAGACTTAAAAATTGTGTGAATATTTATCATACAAGCCCAAATTTAATGGCCCTTTTCCACTACCCTTTTTCAGCTCACTTCAGCTCGCTTCAGCTCACTTCAGCCCGACACGGCTCGCGTTTCGACTACCAAAAAACAGCACGACTCAGCTCGCTTCAGCCCTGCTTAGCCCCTAAAACTCGCACCGTTTTGGAGTGGGGCTGAAGCGAGCCAAACCGAGCCGAGTGAGGCTGGGGGCGTGAGCAGACACTCCCCTGTGCACTGATTGGTGAGGAGGAGTGTCCTCACATGCCCACACACGCCCCGCGAGCACGCTGGGATCTATAAACACCGTAAACCCGGAAGAATAATAATTACGAGAATTTCTGAAGCCTTATGCGCCTCGCCTCATCTATACGCTCTTTCCAGTATCTGTTGGCGTTGTCGGTGACAACAAGCCACAGAACCAAGACCAGCAACACTAACGACTCCATGTCCTCCATGTTTATTGTTTACTATCCGGGTCGTGAGACTACCACTTAAAAGCTCACTGATGTCACTGTTTGCGCTGCTTAACGACATCACGTGACGTCCACCCACTTTCGCTAACTCCACCCAATGTGTCCACCCACTTCCAGCCAGCACGGTTCAGCGCGGTTGTAGTCGAAATGCAACTCCAACAGCCCCGCTCAGTTCGACTCAGCACGGCACGGCTCAGCCCAACTCAGCCGCATTGGTAGTGGAAAAGCGGCATAAGTCAGTACTGTAGAATCATTAATGTTTTAGGAAGAACATATTAATATAAATCTGTGATTGTTTTCTGTCAGAACTGCTGTTATAGAAAATGAACCTACATCGTCTGACCAATCTGAATTAAGAATTTAACAACACTCTTGTACAATCCTTACATTTCTTAGTTTTTCTATTACTCTACAATTCTTTGTTTCCCAAAATTGTGTCCCAGCTCTCTAGAGGTTCTGATCCTAACCTTTCTGTTTTTAGTTAGGACTGCAGATTTACCTCTGTAACAAACTTGTTTGTATTCTGCTCTACTACTGGATCTCAATTATGAGTCTTAGACAAGCCTAAATAAATAGTGTCCAACTCTCTGTGGGTTGCCTGACTTGCAATATTTTGGTCACAGAAAATGTAAAAAAAAAAAAATAAGGCTAACCAAACTAAAACAAACAAAACCAAACTAGAGAGTCAAGTTATTGATTAGCCCTTTAAGATTAATTTGCCATTATGGTGATTTTCCATGAGGAACAGCATTCCCAAGATCTGACTTTGGATCCATTTCGTACCTAACCAGGATAATGAAAATGAATTAACGTGCCATGTCAATAAATACTTGATGCAATGCAATATTTTATATTGTTCATTAATTACATCCAATAAACATTGCTACAAGAGCTCTCCAGTGTCAGGAGGTTTTCATTTGCTTGTCCACCATCACTTGTTGCTTCACAGAATCTAGCTGCCTTAATTATCTCATCTCATCTCATCTCATCATCTCTAGCCGCTTTATCCTTCTACAGGGTCGCAGGCAAGCTGGAGCCTATCCCAGCTGACTACGGGCGAAAGGCGGGGTACACCCTGGACAAGTCGCCAGGTCATCACAGTGCCTTAATTATCTCATCTCATCTCATTATCTCTAGCCGCTTTATCCTTCTACAGGGTCGCAGGCAAGCTGGAGCCTATCCCAGCTGACTATGGGCGAAAGGCGGGGTACACCCTGGACAAGTCGCCAGGTCATCACAGTGCCTTAATTATATTTTACCCAAATCCACGTGTTGTATAAAATGGTTTATTCAATGGAAATATTTTATTGCTTTTCAATAATTTTATTAAACCTGTATCATTTTTATATATTTGATATTTTTACTGTCTTATACTAGATTTAATGACACATGCTAATGAAAATTATGCATGAGTTTGTTACATTTCGTTTACTCCATTCATTCCAACGCCATTGAATAAGAGCACCCCTGATGCTTACTAGCACCATTAATTTGTGCTTTTGTAAATAATCACCAAGCCATAAATGCACATAAATTAGCCTTCAGACTGGTGAAGCAAAAAAGTCTATTTGTGGAAGATCTATTTAAGTAGGGAAAAATAATTAAAATTCATTAAAGTAATTTAGTTGTGATTAGTGTGACACCCTCTCTCTCTCTTTACATTGTTCTGGTTGTGATAGTCTGAATATCAGTGCTTGTTTTAGTAAAGCTTTGCATGTTCCATTATGAAATTCTGTTTTTGTTTATTTGCCACAGTTCACGATTAACCATAATGTCCTGTATCAATGTTTGAGAGTCACTGCAGAAAGCAGAGCTGCTCTGCACCAGAGGATGATATACATTTTGTATTCTTTAGACATATCAGCGCTATCAACTTCAATATCCATCCACATTATTTTCGCATTCAGTCTGCAACCCATGTAAAACCTGCCATGTTTTCAGAATGATCCTGTAAAAAATGGGATCAATATTTTTCCTCAACATAAAAATTAAAATTATGTTCTTGTAAACATGATATAAACAGGTGAATTTGATTAGTGTATCTATCATCTCCACATATACATGCTTCTAATCCACAAACCTGTCAATATATTGCTTATATTGGTAATTAAAAAAAAAAAAAGGTAAACAGATATTAATGACAAGGCCTGATGGGGTAGCGATTTCATATCCTAGTGAACAAAGTTAATTTTCATTTAATTCACTCATTTGACAGCATACAGTTCTCACAAAGTATAGTTTAGAATGCACTTAACTTCCAATCTCACAACTACAAGTCTCACAGTAACTAAGGTAGACTTTCAAGGGTTTTTTATTTCCCATCTGGGTGGTTTGAACATGACCTACTGAATTCATGCAGCTGCTTTCTCCCTCCCCTCTTTCTCCTTCAGCCTTTCGCTGTAGGTTTGTTGTGTGCAATGCATACTAAAATACGTAATCCATCTCTGCTCTGTAATCTCCAAACTGGTGTGAAAAATGGGAGGGAACACTGTAGCTCCATTTAGATACTCATTAGCGATACATTAATGTACTGGATTTATGCTAACATTGTCTATTTGTAAATATTTGCAACAAGTAAAACTGAGCTTAAATAAGCAAATAAAAGCATGTAAACCTGTATGTATTTTGCACTGTTGAGAGATATGGTGAAGTAACGTCTGGTGAAGTAAAGAAAATTATATTTTAAAACATTATTTGATGATTGAATTGGTTCAGATAACTGTAACTATCGAAAATGCAAATGAGTGAAGCATCAATAAATTAGGCCATTTTAAGTATCAATTAATGTGGCTTAATAAAAAGTAAATGTTTATGTTCATTCAATTGTTAAATAGTATTAATAGCATTTTTATAAGTATTTGGTAATGAATAAATTAAATTTGTGACATTAGAAGCTTTATATGAGAGCAACTGTCAATTATTGTCATGGGTAGATTCATCAAAATTGTCACTGTAAAGTTATTTAGCCTTATCTAGCAAATTTGTTAGCAAACTAGTTTGTTTCATGACACTTAAAGAAAGTTGTCAAAGGTGTTTCACAACGGTGTTATGAAAGCAAACACGTTTGATGGCATTCAAATCATTAATTTGGCTGGCTTACGGGTGTCCTAAATAACTGCATTTGCACTGGAATGATGCTTCATAATAGTTTTGAAAGCAAATAGATATCAGGCAATTGTTTTACAGCCTCCCCTAAAATTTTGTTAAAATGTGATTAAAATAAGATGTTTACCAATGAACCTATATTATTCATCACTATTGGTCAAATTCAATATTTTAATAGATCAAACTATGAAATTCAAGTACACAGTGTTTTAACAGAGCAATAATCAACATTCATTAGACAACAGGCTTTTTAATGTGTTGTTTTGGGTCTTACCCAAATGCACAGCCTCTCTGGAAGTCAATAAGGCTATGATGTAGGAGTTTACATAGAAAAAAAAATCTCAACATTTATTGGACTGTAGACTCATTTGCAGTTATTAGACTACTGCTAAAGAAAGATTACCTTGCTAGATAATGAAAAGTTTTTAACAGAAATGAATCTTGTACAGGGGCGGCACAGTGGTGTAGTGGTTAGCGCTGTCGCCTCACAGCAAGAAGGTCCGGGTTCGAGCCCTGTGGCCAGCGAGGGCCTTTCTGTGTGGAGTTTGCATGTTCTTCCCGTGTCCGTGTGGGTTTCCTCCGGGTGCTCCGGTTTCCCCCACAGTCCAAAAACATGCAGGTTAGGTTAACTGGTGACTCTAAATTGACTGTAGGTGTGAATGTGAGTGTGAATGGTTGTCTGTGTCTATGTGTCAGCCCTGTGATGACCTGGCGACTTGTCCAGGGTGTACCCCGCCTTTCGCCCGTAGTCAGCTGGGATAGGCTCCAGCTTGCCTGCGACCCTGTAGAACAGGGTAAAGCGGCTAGAGATAATGAGATGAGATGAGATGAGATGAGATGAGTCTTGTACAGGGCGGCATGGTGGTGTAGTGGTTAGTGCTGTTGCCTCACAGCAAGAAGGTCCAGGTTCGAGCCCCGTGGCCGGCGAGGGCCTTTCTGTGTGGAGTTTGCGTGTTCTCCCCATGTCCACGTGGGTTTCCTACGGGTGTTCCGGTTTCCCCCACAGTCCAAAGACATGCAGGTTAGGTTAACTGGTGACTCTAAATTGACTGTAGGTGTGAATGTGAGTATGAATGGTTGTCTGTGTCTATGTGTCAGCCCTGTGATGACCCGGCGACTTGTCCAGGGTGTACCCCGCCTTTTGCCCGTAGTCAGCTGGGATAGGCTCTAGCTTGCCTGCGACCCTGTAGAACAGGATAAAGCGGCTAGAGATAATGAGATGAGACTCGCTCTATCAAGTAGCTACACCTAACTTTTATCACAGTTCATGTGAGATATGGATAAGCTGCATTAGTAAGTCAAAGTACCTCCCTTGCCAAGACCTGGTTTTTCCAGGCAGTCTTATGTCTAAATACTAACTAGGCCCTTAAGGCACATTGGGTGGCACCAATCTCTGTTTCTATAGCCCTCAGCCTCTCGCCTATAACATAGCTAAGGTTATAGTGGGGGGCTAGTCCTCTGGTAACCACAAGAGTTGCAGTAGTCAGCACTTACAAACCCCATTTCTAGAAAAGTTGGGATTTTTTATGAAAAGGAATAAAAACAAAAAGCTGCGATTTGTTAATTCACATGAACCATAACTTAACAAATTTGACAAAAGTGCAAAGAAAATATTTTCAATAGTTTTACTGACCAACTTAATTGTATTTTGTAAATATAAATGAAGTTAGAATTTGATGCCTGTGACACACTCAAAAAAAGTTGGGACAGAGGCAAAATAAGACTGAAAAGTTTATAGGACATTCAAGTAACACCATTTTGGAAGATTCCACAATAAGCAGATTAATTGGTAACAGG
The DNA here is from genome assembly GCF_027579695.1 of Neoarius graeffei. NCBI lineage: Eukaryota > Metazoa > Chordata > Actinopteri > Siluriformes > Ariidae > Neoarius > Neoarius graeffei. The sequence continues at coordinate 20,503,684 of NC_083589.1, read as the reverse complement.
TGAGGGTATCATGATTGGGAATAAAAGGAGCATGCACCAAAGGCTCAGTCTTTAAAAGCAAGGATGGGTTGTGGCTCACCACTGTGTGCCAAAATTCATGAGAGACTTGTTAGTCAATTCAAAAAGAATATTTCTCAATAAAAGATTTATTTCATTTATTGAATATTTATTTCATTTATTCAGTGAAATATTTATTCCACACAGAGAATTTAGGTCTTTCAAAATCTACAGTACATAATATTGTGAAAAGTTTTTTACAGAGAATTCTCAGAAAAGAATTCTGACACATCTTGGTGCGTAAAGGGCAAGGTCGGAAACCACTGCTGAATGTTTATGACCCACACTGCCTGAGAAACCATCATGCTAATGCGACAAATATAGTCACATGGGCTCAGGAGTACATCGGAAGACCATTGTCACTGAACACAGTCCGCTGCTGCATCCAGGAATGCAACCCGAAACTGTTTTATGCAAGGAGGGAGCCATTCATCAATTCTATGCAGAAATGCTGCCGATTTCTCTGGACCCAAACTCATCTCAGATGGACTGAAAGACAGTGGAACCATGTGCTTGTAGTCAGATGAGTTCACATTTCAGCTTGTTTTCGGGAAAATCAGACGTCGAGTTCTCAGTGCCATAAGTGAACACGACCATCCAGTTTGTTATCAGAGAAAGGTGCAAAAGCCAGCATCTCTGATGATATTGGGGTGTATCAGTGCCCACAGCATGGGTGAGTTGCATGAGTGTAAAGGCGCCATTGATGTGGAGGCATATATTGGGATTTAAGAGAAGCATATGTTGCCATCAAGCGACGTCTCTTCCCAGGAAGTCCATGCTTATTTCAGCAGGACAATGCAAGGCCTAATTCTAGATGGGCTACAATAGTGTGGCTTCATAGACACAGAGTGCATGTGCTTGACTGGCCTGCTGCCAGTCCAAATCTGTCTCCTATTGAGAATGTATGGCACATCATGAAGAGGAGAATCAGACAACGGCGACCACAGACTTTTGAGCAGCAGAAGTCTTGTATAAAGCAAGAATGGGCAAAAATTCCAATTGCAAAACTGCAACAATTAGTATCCTCAGTTCCCATATGATTAGTGTTATGAAAAGGAAAGGTGCTGTGACACAATGGTAATAATGCCTCTGACTCAGTTGTTTCTTTGTTTATTTTTTGTTTGTTTTTTTAAGTGTGTTGCAGGCATCACATTGTAACTTTGTTTATATTTACAAAATAGATTTAAGTTGGTTATTAAAACTATTGAAAATCTTTTTTTTTGGACTTTTGTCAGTTCAATAAAGGTTCGTATGAATGAACAAATCACAGATTTTTGTTTTTATTGCATTTGGAAAATATCCCAAATTTTCTGGAAATGGGGTTTGTAAGTTAAAATTCATAAAAAGTTTGTATAGTGATTTGTATAAAGATATAGCCTAATAAATATTGGAAAACTCTCATTTGCCATTGTTTATTAGCCTACTGCTAATGAAAAGTTACCTTGCTAGATAATGTGAGAAGTTTTTAACATAAGTCTTGTGTGGTAACAGTTCAGTCCCCCCAGGATTTCGCGGGCCTTTTTTGTGATTGTTGCGGGCTAAAATGTCTGATGTTGCGGGGGGTTTTCCAAAAAATTGCGATGAAAGTTGCGGTGTTTTTTAGGTTTTTGTTGCGATTACATTGCGGGAGGAAGTGAAAGTTGCGAGAAATTGTTGCGATTTTCTCTTTTTGTGATTAAAATTGAGTGATACCGTACGTTAAATATTAAGTTATTACTGAAAAACTATTGATTAAAAAAAACAAAGACACTGAGAAATGGTCCTATAAACAACTTTACCAATATAAAAGATTACCAGGACTACAACAATGCAGAAAAATAGGCTTTACTTATCCAAATGCACCTGTTGGTTCAAAAGTTAAAGTGCATAGAACCTCACAGCACAACATGAAGTTACCTTAAAATATAATATAAATGCCTCAGCTTTCATGTAAGAAAAAAACTATTAATACTGTGTGCAGGCAGTCTCTCCTGAAGACTAAATTAAACAATAATTATAAACTAATAAAATAAATGGCTCAGGCTTCATAGAAGAAAAAAACAATTTGAACAGAATCTCACAGTATGATGCTGAAGCTGCCTAAACAATGGAAAATAAAATACCATTTTGGCAAAAATGTTGGCATCCATTAATTTCTTGTATTAAGTAAAAAAATAATGTAAAGTGCACACAGTCCTTCACTGTAAACATAACACTTTCAGTAACAGAATTTAAGCCTATATAAACACTGACTCACACATGCTGCTTCTCTTGAACGTATACATGGAAGTAAGCAGTGTTGCCAGATATTGCTGACGTTTTCCAGCCCAAAATATGTTCAAAACCCACCAAAATGCACTTGAAACCGCCCAATCTGGCAACACTGGAAGTAAGGCGGAAGGTAGTTTGTCGACGTCACCTCAAGACGACGCCAACGATTGGTCAAATTTGCGGGAAAGTTGCGGTGATTGGATATAATTGCAACACCGCCCTGAATTTGCGGGGATTGGTTGAATTTGCGTTGATGTTGCAAATCGCAACATCGCGAAATCCTGGAGGGTCTGTCAGCTGTGTTCACAAATAACCTCTCTTTTGAAGTCACACATTCTTATTTTCTCTGGAGCACCAGCAGCTCTGTGAAAGGCCGGTCTGGTGAGAAAATGTTGCCAGCTCAATTGAATATACAGTGGTGCTTGAAAGTTTGTGAACCCTTTATAATTTTCTATATTTCTGCATAAATATGACCAAAAACATCATCAGATTTTCACACAAGTCCTAAAAGTACATAAAGAGAACCCAGTTAAACAAATGAGACAAAAATATTATACTTGGTCATTTATTTATTGAGGAAAATGATCCAATAATCCATATCTGTGAGTGGCAAAAGTATGTGAACCTTTGCTTTCAGTATCTGGTGTGACCTCTTGTGCAGCAATAAATGCAACTAAATGCTTCCAGTAACTGTTGATCAGTTCTGCACACCGGTATGGAGGAAGTTTAGCCCATTCCTCCATACAGAACAGCTTCAACTCTGGGATGTTGGTGGGTTTCCTCACATGAACTGCTCGCTTCAGGTCCTTCCACAACATTTCGATTGGATTAAGGTCAGGACTTTGACTTGGCCATTCCAAAACATTAACTTTATTCTTCTTTAACCATTCTTTGGTAGAACGACTTGTGTGCTTAGGGTCGTTGTCTTGCTGCATGACCCACCTTCTCTTGAGATTCAGTTCATGGACAGATGTCCTGATATTTTCCTTTAGAATTTGCTGGTATAATTCAGAATTCATTGTTCCATCAGTGATGGCAAGCCATCCTGGGCCAGATGCAGCAAAACAGGCACACACCATGATACTACCACCACCATGTTTCACAGATGGGATAAGGTTCTTATGCTGGAATGCAGTGTTTTCCTTTCTCCAAATATATGCTTCTCATTTAAACCAAAAATTCTATTTTGGTCTCATCTGTCCACAAAACATTTTTCCAATAGCCTTCTGGCTTGTTCACATGATCTTTAGCATACTGCAGATGAGCAGCAATGTTCTTTTTGGAGAGCAGTGGCTTTCTCCTTGCAACCCTGTCATGCACACCATTTTTGTTCAGTGTTCTCCTGATGGTGGACTCATGAACATTAACATTAGCCAATGTGAGAGAGGCCTTCAATTGGGGTCCTTTGTGACCTCGCCAACTATTACACACCTTGCTCTTGGAGTGATCTTTGTTGGTCGACCACTCCTGGGGAGGATAACAATGGTCTTGAATTTCCTCCATTTGTACACAATCTGTCTGACTGTGGATTGGTGGAGTCCAAACTCTTTAGAGATGGTTTTGTAACCTTTTCCAGCCTGATGAGCATCTGCAACACTTTTTCTGATGTCCTCAGAAATCTCCTTTGTTCGTGCCATGATACACTTCCACAAACGTGTTGTGAAGATCAGACTTTGATAGATCCCTGTTCTTTAAAGGCGTCACGCAGTGACGATAAAAGTCGCATTATTCTGCACCAGAATGCTTTCGAGATTCGAAATAAATTGACCGTCGATTTTTCAAAAGCTTCCCGCGGTTGTAATCAGTCCTTATTTGGTCATGCCCATCACTTGAAATTTCCCGCGTTCGCAGCGCCCCCTCTCGGTCAATGAAACAGCTGCGTGACGTCATACCAGTAACCACTCGGTGCAGTTGCAATGGCGGACATACCAGAAAATAGGAGCGATGCTGAGGAAATTAGCTTTGATTTTACCGATACAGAAGAAGAAAATGGCCCACAAGTAGAGATTTTGACAGCTGAATGTCCTGGTGGTATCCAGCCTTACAGATTTGAACCTGAGCGCTCATCTTCAGAAGAAAATGAGGACAGTTCTGATGACGACAGAAACGAAGACGAGAATGAAGAAGACCGGCGACTTGAAGACTTGTTTTGGTTGGTTTCTCTGACTAAATCACTACTTGTGTGTATTTTTAAAGACCATTTTCACTTGAATTAGAATGCTGTGTGATTAATCTATGATTATGTGTAATACTGATAGCTGTAGGGGGTGAAAGTATAGCTAGAAAGATTGAATTCTAGCAACTTGACAGCTTGCGATCTCGCGAAATGCAGTGGGCCTTCTGATACAGTAGACCCCTTGATATTCCAGTTTTCATCATTTTCCTTTTATTGCGGTTGATTTTAACTTGATATTCAGTATGTTATAGGCTGGGAGTATTGAGCTTTGTATTGTATTGTTTAGTAAACGTACAATCGTCAGTAATAAGTGATAATTATTAGTAAAAGGCAGCTCTGTGGCATAAATCTTTCAATTAATCTTCTGTCATCCATTTGCTAAAATTATGTGCCACATATGTTATCAAGACAACACTTCATGTGACAAAGAAAGATATGACAAATACATAAATGTATGAAAATCATTTTGTACAATTAATGATTGATGCATAGAAACACTTAAAACATGTTTTTTAAAAAATATTTTTTTCTATCAATACCTAGCCATGACCTTGAAATCAGATCCATTGATAACAACAGTCACAAATAGTGTTCAGTGTTCGTTGTTACAGCCAAACACAATACACCGATTAGGCATTTTGTATCACAGAATATTAATACATCATTTCATTAATATTAATACATGTTTCATAAAACATTTCATGTTTTGAGTGTTCAAAACTATCCACAAACTGAATAAATCCACAAAATCCGCAATGTAAACAACTCTGGTAAACGCACGCTATAGAGAAAACATGGCAACAGGCCAGCATCACCCAAGGGAGGTTACTGGTATGACGTAACACATAAGTTGACCTAGTTAACGGCTGGCTGCCTAAATTTGGCTGTGCGCGTCAACGTTAAATGCTTGTAGCGGGCGCATCGTGACACTGAGATTGCGGGAAACCGAGGGGCTTGAATAACCCACCAAACCCGACATTTTGACACATGATATAGCCTGATTGCTGAAATTACCGCACGATGCCTTTAAATAAAACAGGGTGCCCACTCACACCTGATTGTCATCCCATTGATTGAAACCACCTGACTCTAATTTCAGCTTCAAATTAACTGCTAATCCTAGAGGTTCACATACTTTTGCCACTCACAGATATGTAATATTGGATCATTGAATGAATGAATGAATGAATGAATGAATGAATGAATTTATTTATTTCGAACATGTATAAAAATGTATGTAACTATTTGTACATACAAAAGAAAGAAAATGAAAAAAGTGACAAAAAAAGAATAAATAAAATAACATAGAGAGCGAAGACATTACAATACACCGCACATTGTTCGAAAAAGGAGTGGGAAGAAGCACAATACTTTTTTTAAATTTCCCACTCCTTTTTAACTACCCCGAAATCCAAACTACATTAATACACCTATAAAAATATATACCATATATACACTTCATGATTATCCATATAAATATATAATTACAAAAATAAATATATACTAGGGTGGCACGGTGGTGTAGTGGTTAGCGCTGTCGCCTCACAGCAAGAAGGTCCTGGGTTCGAGCCCCGGGGCTGGCGAGGGCCTTTCTGTGTGGAGTTTGCATGTTCTCCCCGTGTCCGCGTGGGTTTCCTCCGGGTGCTCCGGTTTCCCCCACAGTCCAAAGACATGCAGGTTAGGTTAACTGGTGACTCTAAATTGACCGTAGGTGTGAATGTGAGTGTGAATGGTTGTCTGTGTCTATGTGTCAGCCCTGTGATGACCTGGCGACTTGTCCAGGGTGTACCCCGCCTTTCGCCTGTAGTCAGCTGGGATAGGCTCCAGCTTGCCTGCGACCCTGTAGAAGGATAAAGCGGCTAGAGATAATGAGATGAGATGAGAAATATATACTACATACCATATCCACACACATATATATATATATATATATATATATATATACACACATACACTTCATAAATATCTATATAAATATATAATTACAAAAATAAATATCTACTACATACCTATCCCTGTAAATATGAAGATATCTATCCCCATAAATAAATATATACCATATACTAAGTTAGTTCTAATATAACAATCAACCCTATTCTATTTATCCCTCATCATCCTCCATTAACATACTTCCTCTTCAATATACTTGTTTAAAAATATTTTTTGTACCTTTTTTTAAACATATTTATATTTGCACTTTGTTTTATTTCTGTCTCCAGTCTGTTCCATAAAGTCACCCCACAGCTCGATACGCACATGCTTTTCATATTTGTTCAAACCTTTAATAAATAAATAAATGACCGAGTATAATATTTTTGTCTCATTTGTTTAACTGGGTTCTCTTTATGTACTTTTAGGACTTGTGTGAAAATCTGATGATGTTTTAGGTCATATTTATGCAGAAATATAGAAAATTATAAAGGGTTCACACACTTTCAAGCACCACTGTATAGAATTTAATGATTTCTTAATCATGTGTGGATGATCTGAGTTTATTTGTTTTAATACCAGCAAGCAATTAGAGGGAGAGAGAAAAGACAGCAGGCCAAAACGAACAAGTCTAATGGAGGTTAGTGGGATGAATGAATGAATGAATGAATGAATGAATGAATGTGAGGTTTCTGGCTTTGTATTGAGACTTTTTAAAATATTTTATGAAAAATTTACAGGATCTTGCACATTTGTGCTGAAAAGCTGTTGCAGCGGGGACGTAGTCGAGCGTCACCTGTGAATGGCAAGGATCTGAGTTTCTTTGTTTTAATACCAGCAAGCAATTAGAGGGAGAGAGAGAGGAAAGAGAGACTGACAGCAGGCCAAAAGGAACAGGTCTAATGGAAGTTAGTCAAATAAATAAATAAATAAATGAGGTTTCTAGCTTTCAATAGAGACTTTTTAAAATATTTTATGAGCAATTTAAAGGATCTTGCACATTTGTGCCGACAAGCTGTTGCAGTGGGGGCATAGTCGCGCATCGCCTGTGAATGGTGAGGAGTCAGGTGAATCAGCATTTACAGTAATGTGATGAGTTACACCTGTGGTTGATCACTTGGTATCTACTAAGGTGTGTCTTTTGTGTCTTTCAGGTGGCCAGTATGAGAGAGAGTGCTGAATTACCCAGCATAGTGTTTGTGTGGGGTTTCTTTTTGGTGTGTGTGTGTGTGTGTGTGTGTGTGTGTGTGTGTGTGTGTGTGCGAGAATAAAAAGAAACTAAAGTCACTGAAAAGTGAAAGAAAAATAAAGTGCATCTTGAACTGTCATGCCTGTCTTCCAGCTACCCACTGCCGGAATGTGAAAGGTGTTACACTGGTGCCGAAACCTGGGACTGATGACCAAATGCCACCAGAGTTTGAAAAAGTCAAAGAGCTCCTCCAGACACTTGTCAGCAAACTCCAGTGCCAGCGTCAAGACCTCATCCTACTGTCTATTGATCGGGGCAGCGCTTCCAGGCTCTGCTTGAGGCCCAGGCAGAAGACTGGCAGGTGATCCAGAGCCTGGTCCAGTCAGCAGGTAGTTCAGTGGTCACTCCTGTGGTCAGCATTCCCATCCAGCTGGTCAAGGCAGGGTTGCAGGATGACCCACAAGCCTTCATCAAGCTGTTTGAGCATGTCATGGAGGTGAGCTCATGGCCAACCTCACAGTGGGTGGCCTGTCTATTGTCGCTCTGGTTGGGGGAAGCCCAGCTCATGGCTTGGCAGCTCCTTGTCACCAGCATGCTGGAGAACTTGGACCTGAAGTGGGCTATACTGTAGCAGGTCAGCCATGCACCAAAAGAGCATTGCAAGCACTTCCACACACTGGCATACAATGAAGTTGGCCGCCCATTTACTTTTTCTCAACTGCTCTGAGACAATGGTGACAATGCCAATGGTAGTTGCTGACTGGTGAGGGCAATGCCAAGGACCTTGTCGATCAAGTGGCACTGGAGCAATTTGTCGCACAACTGCTGAGTGAAATGTCGATGTGGATCCAGTGTCACCATGTGGTGTCATTGGAGGAGGTAGTCCAGAGGATGGCAGAGGATTACCTGATGGTGTTTCTGGAAGCAGCCACTCCTGCAATCTCTCTCTCTCTCTCTCTCTCTTTTTCTCTCTCTCTCCTCACCCCTACCCTACCTCAGCCTTGCAGAAATGGGGGCCAACTCCCCAAAACCCGTACTCTGAACCCGTGTCCTACCAGTATTTCTCCATTATTAAGGATAGGCTCTCTCGAATGATGCAGGACACTCAGAGTAAATAAAGGATGACCCAGTTGTTGGTTCCAAAGAGCCATAGGGAACTTTTATTCCATCTAGCTCATCGTAATCCTATGACTAGGCATTTAGGTCAGGATAATCATCTCTTGGCCCACTTCTACTGGCTAGGGATTCGTGCCAATGTCCATAAGTGGTGTGTGGCTTGTCACAAATGCCAGATGGTGAATCCACTGGCCACTCCAAAAGCACCATTGCACCCATTACTTCTAATTGAGATACCCTTTGAGAGAACAGGCATGGATTACATTGAGCCATTCGGTCAAACTGCACTAGGATATCGTTTTACATTAGTCATAGTGGATTATGCAAGGTGATTCCTGGAAGCAGTGCCTTTCCACAATATTGCTGCATGTGGTGTTGCAGAAGTACTCTTTTGCATTATCTCCCAAGTCAGGATGGTGAAAGAAATCCTGACTGATCAAGGCACTACTTTCATGTCACATATACCACATGAACTGTACAAATTATTGGAGATTAAATCGATTCATACTCATGTGTACCATCTGCAAACAGACAAGCTGGTCAAACGATTTAATTAAACACTTAAAAACAAGATTCATAAATTCGTCAAGAGGGATGCTAGAATCTGGGATAAATGGTTCAACCCTCTGTTGTTTGCGGTGTATGAACTCCCACAAGCTTTCACCAGGTTTTCCCCATTTGAATTGTTATATGGGTGCAAGCCTTGTGGTGTCTTAGGCATCATCAGAGAAAATTGGGAGGGACCTTCTCAAAGCAAAAATGAAATTCAGTACATTCTTGACCTGAGAGCAAAACTCTATGCATTGAGCCACAGAACCCAAGAGAATTTGCTACAAGTCCAAAAAGTGTGGTCCAATTCATCACAGTCCCTTGTGCAGACCACCTCTCACCATCACAGAGAATACAAGTTATCAGGTTGCAGGAGGAATTCTGTGATGTGTTTTCACCCCCTCCATAGAGACTCCTCCAGGGGTGGTGGTGCACAGCCACCTGTACACAGCAAAATCCCCAGTGTTGAATTAACACCCAGAGTGTTAAATTAACACCCTACTGTGTTTATATGTGTCCAATTGGACACAAATTAACTCTGAAAGTGTTAATTCAACACTGAGGAATTTGCTGTGAATCAGCTCCCCAAGCACAAAAAATATGGTTCAGGATGAACTCAAGGCAATGCTCAACATGGGTGTAATTGAGGAGCTGCACAGCAATTGGAGCAGCCTGATCATCTTAGTTCCTAAGATTGATGGGACAGTCTGGTTCTGTGTATACCAGAGAAACATCAACACAGTGTCTAAATTTGACACATTTCCAGTGCCTGGCATTTCCAGTGCCTGGAACTGCTCAGTCAGTTCAGCACAGCTCGCATTCATACGACACTGGACTTGATGAAGGGATATTGGCATATCCCCTTTACTCCGTTATCCTATGAAAAAATGGCCTTTCCACTACGTTTGGGTTACACAAATTTGTCCCAATTCCATTTGGGTTGTGTGAGGCCCCAGCGATGTTTGAGCTTCTCATGGACAGAATTCTCCATCCCCACAGTGCATATGCCGATGCCTATTTAGATGACATCATTATTTATAGGAATAACTGGCAGCAGCATTTACAACATCTGAGAGTTGTCCTGAGATCTCTGAGGTGCACAGAACTCATGGCAAACCTGAAGAAGTGTGCAATTGGGCAGATGGAAGTATATGGGCTTTCACTTGAGTCATGGGCAAGTGATTCCCCAAATTGATAAGACTGCAGCAATTGCGGCCTGCCTGAGATCTAAGACCAAAAAGGGGGTGAGGCAGTTCCTGGGGCTGGCTGGCTTTTATAGGCGGTTCATGCCCAATTTTTTGAAGGTCACCAGCCCGCTGACTGACTTCACTAAAAAGTGGGCACCAGATCTGGTCCAGTGGACTGAGCCATGTGATCGGGCTTTTGCTCAGATTAAAGTGGTTTTGTGGGGAGGCCTACTGTTGCATTCACCTGATGTTTCTCTCCCTTTGGTTTTGTAGACCGACACATCAGACAGAGGGCTGGGGGCAGTTTTATCCCAGGTGGTGTCACAAACTCTTGATGTGAGAGTCTAAGTACAGCACCATCAAGAAGGAGAGTGTCTGGTCATCAAGTGGGTGGTCATCAAGTCCTCACTCTCCAATACTACCTGTTAGGACACCATTTCACTGCTGTTCTGACCATGCTACATTCCAGTGGCTCCGCTGCATGAAGCATGTCAACATACAGATCACTCATTCTATCTAGCTCTTCAGCCCTTTAAGTTTTGAGGTGGTCCACAGGCCAGGGGCACAGATGATGGTGGTGGTGGTGGATTACCTCTCCAACCGGGTGGAAGTCAGCTGCAGGCCAGATGGCTCCCCGGCCTGAGTCAGGTGGTAGGGGTATGTGGCAGTGGGGGTGTGGCTGAACATTGGCTGTGAACGGCATGGAGTCAGGTAAACCAGCAGGTACCATATGATGAGTTACACCTGTGGTTGATTTCTGGCTGTCTACTAAGGTGTGCCTTTTGTGTTTTTGAGATGGTCAGTACAAGAGAGAGCTGAGTTACCCAGCACTGTGTGTGTGTGTGTGTGTGTGTGTGTGTGTGTGCGTGCGCGCACGGGGGGATAAAAAGAAGGTAAAGACACTGAAAAGTGAAATTAGAAAGAAAAATAAAACGCACCTTGAACTGTCATGCCTGTCTCCCAACTCCTTATTGCCCAAAAGTGAAAGGTGTTACACAAGTGTTACTGGCACGCTCCCGGGCTCACCTAACTCTCTGGACTCCACTTCCCACAATCCCACTCACACACCTGACACTACCATGTGCACCCCAATCCACCAATCTGGAGCTACTTCCTAGGAGTGGCTCCCCCGAGTTCTAATTGTTATCACCTGTACCTTTTGTTTATGTCTGTATTTATACCCCTCTGTTTGTTTAGTTCTTTGCACAATATTGCCTCCACATTTTTTGTGAGCCTACTGAGAGGTTGTACCTGATTGCATCTTCGTGTATGACCCTTTTTGCTTCCGGTTTCTTCCTGTTTTGCCTAGCCCTTTTGTTTGTTTGCTCTTTTCTCTCGCTTCCCGGTTTCTCGATCTCCACCTGTTTCTCGACTCTGATTTGTCTAGTCCTTGTGTTTATTCTGCCTGTGTTTTCCTGATTTCCAGTTCATAGACTCGCCCGTTTCATGACCACGATCTGTCTAGCCCTCGTTACTCAGTTGGATTTCCCGGTATTGACCTGGCCTGGTTATTGTACATTGCCTTCTCTCAGTGTCTATTAAAACCCTGAGTTTGTTCTTAATCCACGAGCATCTGGTCTGTCATTGCCGTGTTACAGTTACCTTGAAAATGACAGATTTGTTACACCTTATAAGTTCTGCTCTTTCTGGTTGAACCAAATAAGACTGAAAAAAATTGTTGGCTATGTAAACTTATAACATTCTTTAGACCAGTAACTTGCATCCACATGGAGATATTCTTGGTTATGAAGGCTTTGCTCTGTGACTGTTGTAAGCTGATGGATAGCATTTATATGAGTAGCTCCATGCTCAACTGAAATTATGAGGACTTTACTATAAAACTAATGACAAAGAAAAATTCTGAGGTAAATTTTTATCCATAAGGATATCCATCAGGATAGACCCCTCTCCATCACCACCACCACCCCCAACTAGATTAAATACCTAGTAATGTCCCTGACTCACAGCATTTCAAACATAAACATATGGAAATAAAATTTGGTTGGTTTCAGACATTTTAATTTGGAGCTTTGTTTGATTTTTAAACAAGAGGGCAGACCAATGCCCAAAGTTGATTTAATCCAGCTGCCAGGGACCAAAAACAGGTCCTATCAGCACTCTTGGTACAATAAAGTTGACTGGCTGACAAGTAGTGCTGTGACCATAGGCATGTAGTGCTGGCCTTGTCTGTGAAAAAAATGCTCTGATCTCTCTCATAAAACAGAACACACAGATAAATACTTTAGTAACAGACAGCTGCACTTCCCCTACCAGCTGCCACTGAAAAGGACCGCTTCAGTTAAAAAAAAACCCTGAATTTTGTGCTCATATAGGAAGTAGATACAGTGCCTATACTTCCTAAAAGGCAAAATGACAGGTGGATAGTTTATGCAAAAATTCTCAACGCTTCATGAATGTGCTGTATGTAAAGACAAAATACTAAAGGAAAGGCAAATATATATATCTCATCTCATTATCTCTAGACACTTTATCCTTCTACAGGGTCGCAGGCAAGCTGGAGCCTATCCCAACTGACTACGGGCGAAAGGCGGGGTACACCCTGGACAAGTTGCCAGGTCATCGCAGGGCTGACACATAGACACAGACAACCATTCACACTCACACCTACGGTCAATTTAGAGTCACCAGTTAACCTAACCTGCATGTCTTTGGACTGTGGGGGAAACCGGAGTACCCGGAGGAAACCCACGTGGACACGGGGAGAACATGCAAACTCCACACAGAAAGGCCCTCGCCGGCCCCGGGGCTCGAACCCAGGACCTTCTTGCTGTGAGGCGACAGCGCTAACCACTACACCACCGTGCTGCCTCAAAAAAAAAAAAAAAAATATATATATATATATATATATATAAATAAATAAATAACAGGAGGGCAGTACGGTAGTGCTTAGCACTGTCGCCTCACAGCAAGAAGGTCCTGGGTTCGAGGACACTTTCTGTGTGGAATTTGCATATTCTCCCTGCATCTGTGTGGGTGTCCTCTGGGTGCTCCAGTTTCCCCCATAGTCCAAAGACATGCAGGTTAGGTTAATTGGCTGCTCTAAATTGACTGTAGGTGTGAATGGTTGTTTGTCTCTGTCAGCCCTGCGATGACCTGGCGACTTGTCCAAGGTGTACCCCGCCTCTCGCCCATAGTCAGCTGGAATAGGCTCCAGCTTGCCTGCAACCCTGTAGAACAGGATAAGCAGCTACAGATAATGGATAGATGGATGCATATAATAGACTGAATCAGTCAAATGATAATGCCAGATTCTTCTCTCTTCCCTCTTTCATGTCAAGACATTAGAAATCTTTAGTCATCTCATCTCATACTACTACAGTATTGCTGTATTAAATATTTAAGCAATGCAAATGAATGTGTTCTGAAGGCCCCATGTGGGTACCCTTCAACTAAAATAAGGTATTCTCTGTATATACACATGCATGTATATTTAAACACAAATCAGTGTTTACAGTCCTGTGTGTAGTGTCCCCAAGGCCAAATGAAATGTCTGATTCATCTTTGTGCCTGGAGAGTATCTTTATAGCAAAAATATTATGTTAGGAGGTATGCAGGAATTCTAGTCTCGCTTATATTACTCTATAATGTAGTGTGTATAACTTCAATCATCTTCCTCCTGTTGTTATTCACACTTGGTGGGTTTCTATTAACCTGCTCAATGCGTAATTTTAAATTGTGAACTCAAAACAAGGAATGGAAACACATGAATTTTAAAAATACTCTCAAATATTGTAAAAAAAAAAAAAGCTTATCCACTCACATGACATAGTTTTTCAGATGATTTGATGAAGCAATATTTCGCAAAATTGAAATGGAAAAATGTTTTTCAAATGTATTGATGTCACATGACATGACCAGAAGAGGAACAAAACCAATAAAAATTGCCATGCCAGCACTTATCAGGTCTTGGAGCTCTGTCACCGTGTTTAACTGGAATGACTATCGTGAGAGGAGAAAACTAAGCTTTCATCGAATAACATCACTCAATGGAAACACAGACCATTTGCAATTTTGTTTTGTCAACATTTTTTAAATTGCTTTGATGCTGCACAAAACTGCAATGGAAACTCATGACTCTTTGACAACAGAATATAAAAACCAATGTCATGTGATTTATTACTTCACACGACATGCCATAAATAACTGTACTACAGTTTGTGCAAGTTGCACTCATTTTAAAGTGCATACCTGCTGAGACTTGGCCATCTTTATTATAGCCACATAATATATCATTTGGAAAGTTATTATAATATTACAACCCCGATTCCAAAAAAGTTGGGACAAAATACAAACTAAATAAAAACGGAATGCAGTAATTTACAAATCTCAAAAACTGATATTCTATTCTATTCACAATAGAACAGACAACATATCAAATGTCGAAAATGAGACATTTTGAAATTTCATGACAGCAACACATCTCAAAAACGTTGGGACGGGGCAATAAGAGGCTGGAAAAGTTAAAGGTACAAAAAAGGAACAGCTGGAGGACCAAATTGCAACTTATTAGGTCAACTGGCAATAGGTCATTAACATGATTGGGTATAAAAAGAGCATCTTGGAGTGGCAGCGGCTCTCAGAAGTAAAGATGGGAAGAGGATCACCAATCCCCCTAATTCTGTGCCGACAAATAGTGGAGCAATATCAGAAAGGAGTTCGACAGTGTAAAATTGCAAAGAGTTTGAACATATCATCATCTACAGTGCATAATATCATCAAAAGATTCAGAGAATCTGGAAGAATCTCTGTGCGTAAGGGTCAAGGCCAGAAAACCATACTGGGTGCCCGTGATCTTCGGGCCCTTAGACGGCACTGCATCACATACAGGCATGCTTCTGTATTGGAAATCACAAAATGGACTCAGGAATATTTCCAGAGAACATTATCTGTGAACACAATTCACCGTGCCATCGGCCGTTGCCAACTAAAACTCTATAGTTCAAAGAAGAAGCCATATCTAAACATGATCCAGAAGCGCAGACGTCTTCTCTGTTAGGGTTTTGCTGGGATTTGAACCCGGGTCACTGGTGTGATAATCCAGCAAACCCCCACTAGGCCACCAGGGGGATGACTCAAGTGCAGAGGGTGAGGCAAAAGTAGAGTATCAAAAAACAGTTTATTTACACTATGTACAATATTTACAATCCAATGGAAAAAACTAAAAGAAAATGCAAAAGCTCAGAAGATAACAAAAATAAAAATATCCAAAGGGTAAAAGTCCAAAATCCAAATAAGAAAAAAGGCAAAAACTCAAACGCTAAGAAGATCAAAAAGGTCAAAAATAAAATCCACAAAGTCCAAAAGAAAGAAGCAAAAATTTACAAAGACACAGGCAAGGTGCATGGGATAGCAGGAACTAGCACTAACAGCATAACATAGGAAAAAGACTCCGTGACAAGGGAACAAACAGAGGGGTATTTATACACAAACTAAAATAGGACACAGGTGACACTAATGAGGACTAGGCAGGGCACAAGACACATGGAAAACAACAAACATAAAACACAGAACAGTGGCAGCCTCTAGAGGCCAAAACAAACATGACAAGAAAGAAATAACAGCGGCCTCTAGAGGCCAAAACAGTCCCAGTCCTAACATTCTCTGGGCCAAGGCTCATTTAAAATGGACTGTGGCAAAGTGGAAAACTGTTCTGTGGTCAGACGAATCAAAATTTGAAGTTCTTTATGGAAATCAGGGATGCCGTGTCATTCGGACTAAAGAGGAGAAGGACGACCCAAGTTGTTATCGGCGCTCAGTTCAGAAGCCTGCATCTCTGATGGTATGGGGTTGCATTAGTGTGTGTCGCATGGACAGCTTACACATCAGGAAAGACACCATCAATGCTGAAAGGTATATCCAGGTTCTAGAGCAACATATGCTCCTATCTAGATGACGTCTCTTTCAGGGAAGACCTTGCATTTTCCAACATGACAATGCCAAACCACATACTGCATCAATTACAGCATCATGGCTGCGTAGAAGAAGGGTCCGGGTACTGAACTGGCCAGCCTGCAGTCCAGCTCTTTCACCCATAGAAAACATTTGGCGCATCATAAAATGGAAGATACGACAAAAAAGACCTAAGACAGTTGAGCAACTAGAATCCTACATTAGACAAGAATAGGTTAACATTCCTATCCCTAAACTTGAGCAACTTGTCTCCTCAGTCCCCAGACGTTTACAGACTGTTGTAAAGAGAAAAGGGGATGTCTCACAGTGGTAAACATGGCCATGTCCCAACTTTTTTGAGATGTGTTGTTGTCATGAAATTTAAAATCACCTAATTTTTCTCTTGAAATGATACATTTTCTCAGTTTAAACATTTGATATGTCATCTATGTTCTATTCTGAATAAAATATGGAATTTTGAAACTTCCACATCATTGCATTCTGTTTTTATTTACAATTTGTACTTTGTCCCAACTTTTTTGGAATCGGGGTTGTATCATTTGCAATACTGATATATCACATGATGCCTTAATTATAGAAATAAGCCGTATAACAAATCACTACATTTATTATGATTAATAATAATTATAATTATAATTAATTATAATTAATTAATTATTATTATTATTATTATTATTATAGTCAGGTGTATACCGAGAGCCAGGGTGCCGGACATAGCAGGTAATCTTAGGGTCCTAGGCAAGCACAGGTTCTCAAAGATAGTTATCCATGCAGGAGCTAATGATATACGCCTTCGTCAGTCTGAGGTTACTAAGAGTAACTGTGTAGAGGTGTTTAAATTAGCGAAGGCGATGTCCGATGCTGTAGTATGCTCTGGCCCCATCCCAATGCGGCGTGGCAATGTAGCTTACAGCAGGTTATGGTCGCTGAACTGCTGGCTGTCCAGGTGGTGCTCTGAAAACAGTGTGGGCTTTATAGATAATTGGGCTAATTTTGAGGGCACTGCTGGCCTGTTAGGGCGGGACGGTATCCATCCCACTTGGGAAGGTGCTGCTCTCATTTCCTGCAGCATAGGTCATAGTCTCAGAACAGGCCTAGTTAATTTCTGACAATCTAGAACCAAGGCCAGGGAGCAGACGAACAGGCTAAACCGACTGTCTGCTAGCTGCACGGAGTCGTCACTCAGGGTCCACTACATCGAGACTGTGTCTGTTCCCCGAGCTCAACAAAAAGGTAGAAATTTTCAGAGAGTTTGTTCCAGTAACCTAATCAATATAAAATTAGATCATACTGACTGTACAGCTGCTGCCAGCACCTTTGATCTAAAGGTGGGGCTATTAAATATTAGATCTCTTACATCTAAAGCGCTAATGGTTAATGAACTCATTACTGATCAGGAGTTTAATGTATTGTGTTTAACAGAAACATGGATTAAGCCAAATGAATATATAGCATTAAATGAAGCGAGTCCTCCTGGATACAGTTATATACACCAGCCTCGTCTAACTGGCAGAGAAGGAGGCATCGCGGTTATTTATAACGATTATCTAGGTGTAACACAAAAACCTGGTTATAAATTTAATACATTTGAAGTTCTTCATACTCATATAATGTATGTAGCCTCGAAAAATAAGTCTACCCAGTTAATTCCATTGCTTATTATTTACAGGCCCCCGGGGCCATATTCTGAGTTTCTTTCTGAATTTGCAGATTTTATCTCAGATCTGGTTATTTCCTTAGACAAAGCTTTAGTTGTCGGAGATTTTAATATTCACTTCGATAACCCAGAAGACCCTTTAAAAACAGTGTTTGTGTCCATCTTAGATTCAGTCAGGATTAAGCAGAATGTCATAGGACCGACCCATAATGGTGGTCAGACCCTTGATCTAATACTAACATTCAGATTAAACGTAGACAATATAGTCATACTTCCACAGTCTGAAGTTATCTCAGATCATTGTCTCATCTCATTCAAGCTATGTCTGAGTAATAATATATGCACCTCACCACGCTACTGTATTAAACGTACTTTCACGTCAACTACTGCACAGAGCTTTATAAATGATCTCCCAGAGTTATCAACTTTGATTGGGTCACTGTCAACCCCTGCAGAACTTGATCAGGCAACTGAATGCTTAGAGTCAACATTCCGCCATACTTTAGATAATGTAGCTCCTCTAAAAAGGAAAATGGTCAGAGACAAAAAATTAGCACCCTGGTATAATGATGACACTCACACATTAAAACAGACCACTTGAAAACTGGAATGTAAATGGCGTCAAACAAAATTGGTAGTGTTCAAATTAGATTGGAAGGAGAGCTTCCTGAAGTATAGGAAAGCTCTTAGTGCTGCGAGATCAACATATTTCTCCTCCCTAATAGAAGATAACAAAAATAATCCTAGATTCCTATTTAATACTGTAGCAAAATTAACCAGGAATAAGTCCACTATCAACACATGCACACCTGCAGTATGTAGTAGCAACGACTTCATGAATTTTTTTAATGACAAAATTGAGAATACCCGACAAAAAATTCAAACTACTAATTTAAGGTTAGACAATGAAAGTGACCTTGTAGTTAACAATATAACTGTATCAGATCATCAGTTAGAATGTTTTACTCCCCTAAAAGAAACTGAATTACTTTCATTAATCTCTACATCAAAAGCCTCAACTTGCGTACTAGATCCCTTACCTACACATCTATTCAAACAGATAATGCCTGGAGTAATTGAACCGCTTCTAAAAATAATAAATTCTTCTCTTATGATTGGCTATGTACCCAAATCCTTTAAACTAGCAGTTATCAAACCCCTGATTAAAAAACCTGACCTTGATCCCTGTCAGCTGTCCAATTATCGGCCAATATCAAACCTCCCCTTTATCTCCAAGATCCTTGAAAAAGCTGTGGCACAGCAGTTATGCTCATATTTACATAGGAATAACATCCATGAAATGTATCAGTCAGGATTTAGACATCATCATAGCACAGAGACAGCACTGGTTAAAGTAGTAAACGACCTACTGTTGGCGTCTGATCAGGGCTGTCTCGCTACTTGTGTTGCTTGACCTTAGTGCAGCATTTGATACCATTGATCATTCCATTCTTCTGGATAGACTAGAAAATGTTGTGGGAGTTAAGGGAATGGCCCTCTCCTGGCTCAGGTCTTATCTAACTGATCGTTATCAGTATGTTGATATAAATGGTGATATTTCTAGACGTACCGAGGTAAAGTTTGGTGTTCCACAAGGTTCTGTCTTGGGTCCACTGCTTTTTTCTCTATATATGTTACCTCTGGGTGATATTATTCGTAAACATTGTATTAGTTTCCACTGTTATGCTGATGACACACAGTTGTATGTCTCTGCAAAACCTGATGAGAGACACCAGCGAAATAGAATTGAGGAATGTGTTAAGGACATTAGACACTGGATGCTTATTAATTTCCTTCTGCTTAACTCTGACAAGACTGAAGTACTTGTACTAGGACCACATACAGCTAGAAGTAAGTTTTCTGATTACACAGTGACTCTGGATGGCCTTTCTGTTTCTTAACGTGCAGCAGTAAAAGACCTCGGAGTGATTATTGACCCCAGTCTTTCATTCGAAACTCACATTGATAACATCACCCGGATAGCTTTCTTTCATCTCAGAAATATTGCAAAGATAAGAAATTTAATGTCATTGCATGATGCAGAAAAACTAGTCCATGCTTTCGTTACCTCCAGGTTGGATTATTGTAATGCCTTACTGTCTGGATGTTCCAATAAGTGCATAAACATGCTCCAGTTAGTTCAAAATGCAGCAGCAAGAGTCCTTACTAGAACTAGAAAATATGACCACATCACGCCTGTCTTATCCACACTGCATTGGCTCCCTATCAAATTTCGTATTGATTATAAAATACTACTATTGACCTTTAAAGCACTAAATGGTCTCGCACCACAGTACCTGAGTGAACTTCTGCTCCTCTATGACCCGCCACGCCTACTTAGATCAAAAGGTGCAGGCTATCTGCTGGTACCTCGTATAGTGAAGGCTACATCAGGGGGCAGAGCCTTTTCTTACAAAGCCCCACAGTTATGGAACAGCCTTCCAAGTAATGTTCGGGAATCAGACACAGTCTCAGCATTTAAGTCTAGACTGAAAACATATCTGTTTAGTCAAGCCTTTTGTTAATGGTGTTTATGAGGTAAAGGAGTAGATCTAGAGGGTCCTCAGACATAGAGTGTTTTGGTAAACTGGGATGTATGGATGCTGTCAGTCCCCAATCGCTTGCTCACTCGAGTTTGTTGACGGTGTAGTGGCTGGCTGCTTTATGTCCCGGGGCTCCCTCATGCCTGTGTTACCTTCTGGCTCTCTCCTTTTAGTTATGCTGTCATAGTTAGTTGCCGGAGTCCCTGCTTGTACTCGGTGCAATATGTATACTGCTCCTACTTATTCAGGTGACATTGGGCATACCTAACAACCTGTGTTTTCTTTCCCTCCCCCCCACCCCAAATCTGTCCCTCTGAGTTACATGGAGTCAACAGGAAATCTTTTGGTGGAGAGGGTGGAGACCTCGACTGGCTATCGTAGCCTGCAGGGAATCGGCCGTCAGACATTCTGTCACATGTCCCAGACCTGGTGAAATGTAACTGAATTGTCTTGGCCAGCCCTAAGGGTCCCATCTGCATCTCATCATTGCTGAGGAGTGTGCTCCCATCACCTAATCAAGCATCCAGCCAGAGCAGGTCATGATATATTTTTTACCATATTAACATGCCATTGTTGTGTGTTATGCCTGATGTAAAGACTCTCGTCTCTGCGAGCCTACCACACAGATTTAATACTTGTCATTTTTAGGGCATACCTAACAACATGTGTTTTCTTTCTCTCTCTCTTCCCCCCCCCAATCTGTCCCTCTGAGTTACATGTTGATCCTGGGATTGAGATGCTGGCCTCTTCTGACCCTCGGACTTGCTTGATCCATCCTGGTGCCCTGTGTCTGGTCGGAGTTTTATCGCACCGCTCCTGTGAAGGACGGCCCCATGAGGACAGTTGAGGGTTATACCTGTTAAAACTGTTAATATTATAGTCAGGCTGTCTGTTGTTGCCCAAATGAGGATGGGTTCCCTTTTGAGTCTGGTTCCTCTCGAGGTTTCTTCCTCATGTCGTCTGAGGGAGTTTTTCCTTGCCACCATCGCCACAGGCTTGCTCATTGGGGATAGATTAGGGATAAAATTAGCTCATGTTTTAAGTCGTTCAAATTCTGTAAAGCTGCTTTGCGACAATCTCATCTCATCTCATTATCTCTAGCCGCTTTATCCTGTTCTACAGGGTCGCAGGCAAGCTGGAGCCTATCCCAGCTGACTACGGGCGAAAGGCAGGGTACACCCTGGACAAGTCGCCAGGTCATCACAGGGCTGACACATAGACAACCATTCACACTCACATTCACACCTACGGTCAATTTAGAGTCACCAGTTAACCTAACCTGCATGTCTTTGGATTGTGGGGGAAACCGGAGCACCCGGAGGAAACCCACATGGACACGGGGAGAACATGCAAACTCCACACAGAAAGGCCCTCGCCGGCCCCGGGGCTCGAACCCAGGACCTTCTTGCTGTGAGGCGACAGCGCTAACCACTACACCACCGTGCCGCCGCTTTGCGACAGTGTTTATTGTTAAAAGCACTATACAAATAAACTTGATTTGATTTGATTATTACCTACTGTGGGCATTCTGACCATCACAAGTGTGTGTGTGCTTTGATGAATGAATACATGTAAAATGTAAATTTGTTCAGGCAAGATTTTTAGCAAATCAAGCCAAGAGTGCATGAATGGATCTCAAATGAATTGCAAACAGAATCACAGCATGACATTTGGTAAATATTGTGCCACCCTTGTGTTCACTCAGTGTTCTCATCAGCATTTAGATCAACAGAATTTTAGAGGACTCTTCTACTGAGACAGTATTTGTTCATCCATGTGTGTATGTGTGTGTGTGTGATCTTATGAGTTTATGAGTAATCTGATGAACGATATATTAAGTAACTCAGTGTTTGGTCATGAAAGTAAACTGTGTAAATGAAGCAACAGTACATTCGGTGGGATTACTGTGGACATTTTTCTTTCAAATAAACTCAGAGTCTCTACTGCACAATTCATGATCCTTGCATTAGGTTCTGCTTTATTCTTTCTTACAGCACATCTTTAGATACAAAGGGTGTACAAAGGGTACCTCGATAGTCAAGTGTATAACTCAGGGTTCATTGGATAGTCAAATGTATTAACTCCTGAATGGGGAAACCCTCTGTTAAGCAGTTCTACATAGAATCTTTGTCAAAAAATTGTTAATTATAAGTAAAGATAATTTATACCACAGCATGGTTGGATTTGTTTAATCGGAAGTTGTTAACTCATTTTTTATAACAGCAGCTCTGACTGTAGATCTGACTGTAACATAAATGATCAATTTGTATTAATGCACTCTTTCAGATACGTTATTGTCCCTGTTGTAACAGCTGATACATAGGGCCTTGTATGGCAGACGCTCCATGTAATCTAGGACTAATAGTAAAAGCAGTGTTAGTTAACAAAGAAAAAAATTAGAATTGTTGATGTGGTGATGTTTTCTGTTATGAGACATTTATGTAACATTTATGGAATTAGTGTCCAGTGTCAGCGCTTTGTAACAGTCAGTAAGATGCAAGAAAATCTTCAGGACAGAGGAGTTTCTGAATTCAGGATATATAATCCTGAATTCAGAAACTCCCCTGTCCTGAAGATTTTCAGGACAGAAGTGGCACACTCTATCGCGTTACTTACACATTATATATATATATATATATATATATATATATATATATGTGTGTGTGTGTGTGTGTGTGTCAGTAACGTGATGGAGTGCCACTTCCAGTCAGACTACAAACATGGCCGATCTGAACTACAACACCCAAGAACCACAGCGCCCTCTGTCACTCATTTCCTGGTTAATCTGCCCACGCTATATAAACACCTCTCCCACACTCACTTGATGTGAAGTATCGTTCAGTGACTTACCTGTCATACCAAGCCTTGTTATTCTGCCTGCCTTATCATGTTCTCGACCGTCGTTATTGTCTCGTTCTCATGACTCTTTAGTCTAACCCTTATTACTCTGTCTGCCAATTGATCAACCCCTGCCTGTCCCTTGACTTCGATTTCGTCTAGCGTTTTGGATTTGTTTGCCAGTCTGCATTCCCCGCTCTCCCCTGCATATACATCTGTAAGCGCCTGCATCCTGACAGGATACTTTGCCACATATCGATGCAGCAGAGGAGGTGCAGCAGACTGCTTTGATTGCTCAGAGGCACCTCTTAGGAGAACATCAGCAGATGCTCGCTGATCTCAACACCAAGATATCTCAGCTTGCTGTTATGATGCCGTAGGCCCTCCTAATGAGCCCCAAAGCTCCTTCGAGTCCCACACTCCCACTTTCATGCCCCAAGAAGTACATTGGGAATGTGCTCAGCTGCAAGGGGGTTCTGCTTCAGTGCTCTATGTACTTCTCCTCACTCCTACACATCTCGGATGAACACGAGATCGACGGATTTCTTTCGCTTTTAACTGGCAAAGCACTACAATGGGCCAGCGCAGTGTGGAGAAGCGGAGGTGAACACACCACCTCCTATGACAGCTTTCTGGAGTTATTCAAGCATGTGTTCAATCACAAACCAGAGGGAACTGAAGCTGGTGAGAGCCTACTCACCATCACCCAAGGTTCAAGGAGAGTCACCAATTATGCCCAAGATGTCTGGACTCTTGCAGCTGCCAGTGGATGGAATGAGCCAGCATTAAAGATGGTGTTTCGCCAAGGACTTCACCCCTCAGTATTGAATAAACTAGCATGCCGCGATGAACATCTCTCTCTGGATGCTCTCATTGATCTCACCATTCAGCTAGACCATCCGCTATCCAGCCACCCATCCCTCCGGGAGGAAGCCAAGCTTGCCATTGCTTCTGATTCTCCCTCTCCCATGGAAATTTCTCATGCTCGCCTGAAACGCTCCGAACGAGATTGGAGAAAGAAGGAGGGATTGTGCTTCTATTGTAGGAGCTCCAGTCAACCTATCATCCAGGGTCCAGTCTGCTCACCACGCACCAGCTCCAAGGAGACCAAGGCTGATTCGGTGAGTCCCATGAGGTCACTAGGAGCTCGATCTTTCAAGCTTCCAGTATTACTGAAACTGTTTTCCTCTACCCACATGCTGTCTGCATTTATTGACTCAGGCAGAGGGGAACTTCATTGCCAGCTCAGTCATTCAGAGGTTCAATCTGCCCACAAACTCACTGCAGAGCCCACTCAGCATCCGATCTATCAATGGAGGCTCCGTGGGGATGGCCTCATCACCTCCCAGACCACTCCCATGCATATTCAGGTAGGATCTCTTCATTCTGGACAAATCTCACTCCTCATCACAGCTACCAAGCATGACGACATCATCCTAGGCTATCTGTGGCTACAGCTTCATGACCCACTCATCTGCTGGCAGAACAAGGAGATTCTCCAGTGGTCCCCAACATGTTCACAGAACTGCCTTGGACATCCTCAGTTAAATCTTTCCCCCATAGAAATCCTCACCCTGATTCCCTGGAAGGGATTCCCACATGCTAACTGGACCTAGGGAGGTCTTCAGCAAGGGCAAAGCATGTAGCCTACCCCCACATTGTCCAGATGATTGTGCCATCAACCTCCTGCCTGGTACTTCTCCCCCACACAGCCGCATTTACCCAATGTCCCAGAACAAACAAGCTGCCATAGAAGAGTACATACAGGAGGCCCTCAAGCAGAGGTACATACACCCGTCCACTTCACCAGTGTCAGCGGGATTCTTTATAGTGGAGAAGAAAGGGGGCGGACTTTGTCCATGTATAGACTTTCAAGGACTCAATCAGATATCAATGAAATAGTCATATCCACTTCCATGTGTGCCCTCTGCATTGGAACAGCTCCGCAGCGCCACAATCTTCTCCAAACTTGACCTACATAGTGTCTACAAACTGGTCTGCATCCACAAGGGCGACGAGTGGAAGACCACCTTCAGTACCAGCGCCGGCCATTTTGAGTACCAGGTCATGCCTTATGGCCTCTCTTCAGCACCAAGAATGTTCCAGTGCCTCATTAATGATATGCTGTGAGACATGTTGGGGAGGTATGTCATAGCTTACATTGATGATATCCTGAACTACTCCCAGATGAAGAGAGTCATCTTAACCATGTTCGATCAGTACTCAAGTGCCTGTCTAAGAACCATCTTTATGTCATGGCTGAGAAGTGTGAATTTCACATTAATAAGATCTCCTTCCTGGGGTACATCATCAGTGCTGAGGGGGTCAGCATGGACCCCTCCAAGGTAACTGCATTCACATCCTGGCCAGTACTCACCTTGGTGAAGGAGCTCCAACATTTCCTAGGCTTCACAAACTTTTATCATCATTTCTTTAGAGGGTTCAGAACCCTCATGGGGCCCCTGACCTCCCTCCTGAAGAAGGGACCAAAATGCCTCCACTGGAACCCCACAGCCGAAGAGGCCTTCAACAGGTTCAAAACGGCTTTCAACACAGCCCCTATCCTTCAGCATCCGGACCCGACCCGAACTTTCACAGTCAAAGTTGATACCTCCAAGATTGGTGTAGGAGGGGTTCTCTCCCAGTGCTTTGGCAAAAGGCCCAAGCTCCACCCGGTAGCGTTCTTCTTCAAAAAGCTCACTCCAGTAGAGAGGAACTATGATGTTGGGAACCAAGAGCTACTGGCCATCAAGCTCGCCTTAGAGGAATGGAGGCACCAGCTGGAGGGGGCCACACACCCTTGTCATTTTTACTGATCATAAAAACCTTGAGTATCTCAAGAAGGCAAAGAGACTGAACCCACGCCAAGCCCGATGGGCACTGTTCACCCATTTCAACTTCACGGTATCTTATCATCCTGGCACCAAAAACACCAAGGCTGATGCCCTGTCATGCATCTTCAGCCCGTCTCTTCATGACCAAGAACCTCATCCCATCCTGACACCTGAATGCTTCGTCCAGGCGATCACCTGGGACCTTGACAAGGAGATAAGGGACTCACAACCACAGAATCCTCCAGTCAACTGCCCACTGGGCTGCCTGTATGTCCCTAATCATCTCAGGAGTAGACTCATCACATAGGCACACACTTCTCCTGCCACTGGTCATCCCAGCAGCCATCGCACCCACCAACTGCTGTGAAACAAGTATTGGTGGAGAACATGCTGACTGAGATCATTCGTTTCATCTCTTCATGCACTGAGTGTGCTCAAGCCAAGGTCCCTTGAACTCCTCCAGCTAGCAAACTATGCCCTCTTCCTGTACCTCAGAAACCATGGTCCCACCTGGCAATCAACTTCATCACTGACCTACCACCGTCCTAAGGCAACTCTACAGTTTTGGTCATCATTGACCACTTCTCCAAGGCACTGAGACTCATCCCATTATCCAGCCTACCCACAGCATTTCAGACCGCCGAATTATTGTTCCAGCATGTGTTCCAATACTTTGGCATCCCAGAAGACATAGTCAGTGACTGTGGCCCTCAATTCATCTCTCGTCTGTGGGCCAACTTCATGGAGCAGCTAGGGGTCTCGGTGAGCCTCACTTCGTGATATCATCCCCAGTCAAATGGCCAGATAGAGAGCCAACCAAGAAATAGGATGTTTCCTCAGAATCTTCTGCAAGCAAAACCAAGGGGACTGGGCCTGATTTATCCCATGGGCCAAATCCACACAAAAACTCTCAAGCATTCAGCCACTTGGTAGGAAAATAACTGGATCAGAAGTGAAAAGTATCATGCAGATTTCTGATGAATACACCATTAATTTGGCCTTGAAGATACTGGATGATCCATCCCACCCCTTCTTCCCTGAGTACTCCCCTCTCCCCTCAGGACTCCATTATAGAATGCCACATGTAAAAACAAACAGAGCTATAACATCTTTTGTGCCAAGGAGCATTCAGCTGCTAAACAGGCTGAATTCAGACAGGTTGATACAATTCTAAAGTATACACCTTTTATTTATATATTCATCTCATCTCATTATCTCTAGCCGCTTTATCCTGTTCTACAGGGTCGCAGGCAAGCTGGAGCCTATCCCAGCTGACTACGGGCGAAAGGCGGGGTACACCCTGGACAAGTCACCAAGTCATCAGAGGGCTGACATATAGACACAGACAACCATTCACACTCACATTCACACCTATGGTCAATTTAGAGTCACCAGTTAACCTAACCTGCATGTCTTTGGACTGTGGGGGAAACCGGAGCACCCGGAGGAAACCCACGCGGACACGGGGAGAACATGCAAACTCCGCACAGAAAGGCCCTCGCCGGCCACAGGGCTCGAACCCGGACCTTCTTGCTGTGAGGCGACAGCGCTAACCACTACACCACCGTGCCGCCCTTATTTATATATTGTTTATTTAATTTTTTTTAGATTTGTTTGTTATTCTATGTATTATTGTGTAAGTCTGCATGTTTAAGTGTTGTTTTGTTTTATGTAATTTATGGCTCCTAAGTGCAAGACAAATTCCCCTTGGGGCAATAAAGGTTTCATTCATTCATTCACACAACTTACACCCTTCCAGTGTATGCTCAGCTATCAACCTCCCCGTTTCCTTGGGATGACTCTCCAGCACGGGTACAGGCCGTGGAAAAGTGGTTCACCCGTAGCCAGTCAATTTGGGAAGAAATTCACCAACACATCATGTCAGTTAATGCCAAGTACAAGGAATACACTGATAAGCACCGGAGCAACAACCCCGAGTACTCTCCTGGCGATCAGGTATGGGTGTCCACCAGGGACCTTAGGGACCCAACACATGCCGAAAATTGCAGGCACGCTACATCAGACTGTACAAGGTGCTCTGGCACATCAATGAAGTTTCCTATAGACTTGAGCTCCCACCTCACAAACGTCTGTCACCCACCTTCCACGTCTCCTGCCTCAAACCCTCCATTCAGGGTCCCCTGTCTGAGAACATGCAGGGGACCCTGACCACCCATCTCCTGGCCCAGAAGGAGAACCCATCTACCAGGTAAATCGAATCCTCGACTCTAGACGTAGAAAATGTCAGCTAGAGTACCTGGTAGATTGGGAGGGCTATGGACCTGAGGAACGAAGCTGGGTGGGAGCTAAGGACATCCTAGACCCTCTCCTTACTCAAGAATTTCACTACCAGCACCCCAACAAGCCCACACCCAGAAGGAGGGAGCATCCTAGGAAGAATGTAGCTCCTGGAGGGAGCTCCTCGGGGGGGGTCGGTTCTATCAGTAATGCAATAGAAAACGCCACTTCCAGTCAGACTACAAACATGGCCAATCTGAACTACAACACCCAAGAACCACAGCGCCCCCTATCACCTGCCTATTAATTATACCTGTCACTCATTCCCTGGGTAATCAGCCCATGCTGTATAATACCTCTCCCACACTCATGCAATGCGAAATATCACTCAGTGTCTTACCTGTCATACCAAGCCTTGTTATTCTGCCTGCCTTATCGTGTTCTCAACCCTCGTTATTGTCTCATTCTCATTACTCTTTAGTCTAGCCCTTATTATTCTGTTTCAGATCGATCAACCCCTGCCTGTCCCTCAACTTTGATTTCGTCTCGCGTTTTGGATTTGTTTGCCAGTCTGCATTCCCTGCTCTCCCCTGCATATATGGTACATCCGTAAGTGCCTGCATCCTAACACATATAGACAGTGTGCTGTGCACAAGGCAGCATATCTCTGCAGGACTCTTCAAAAAAATCATTTAATTAATTATTTTTAATATTATAAAATGAGTACATCCATTGCAGGTGCTTTTCATCACTCTTAAATTATCATTTTTCAACATTTATTACAAGAAAATGTTCTCAGAATGCAAGCATATGTAGTTAAATGCTGCTTTAAGGATTTAATTTTGACTCACAGCTATAATGCATCCCAGTTTTAAAGCAGATTCTGAAAGTATGTCCGGATAACTTTTCTGATCTTTCTGGAATGTAACAACCAAAATTAAAGCAAATCTAATCAAATATTATTCCATGACTATTACTGTCAGCTGTAGCCTAAATAACAGTTTCTTTTCCTTTAGAAAATACATTTTGAAACAAAGTTAATTTGCTTTCTCAGTAACATCAGACATAAAATAGAAAGCTTTCCAGAAAGATCCAAAGAGGATCAACTCCCAGTTCAGGTCCATTACAAATGCAAACATGTGTACAAATGTATAAAAGTAATGATTGGTATGAATATGGAAATTGTTGATTTATGGTTCTTTATAGAACCTTTTAAAACTGGTAATGTATGACACCAAAAAGGATTCTGCTATTTGTTCCAAGACAAAGAACCGTTTTGGTGCAATATAGAACTTTTTTCTCACTAAGAGTGAAGTTGATAATTATTATCCATATTATTTTGGGGCCAAGTATGTATTCACATGCTCAAGAATAATTGGATAACTGCATTGTTTTTATGTTAATTCCTCTCACTAAGATACAACAGTGTAGAGGGGCATCCCCCCAGTGGCGGATAGGGGAAGCCCTCCAAGGGAGACCTTCAGGGGTTGCGCTGAGTAACACAGACTAAGGCACTGTGAACCAGTGGTACCTAGGAGAAAGAAAACTCCAAATACAAAACAGAATTGTGGGCAGCATTGCGGTTTTTAATGACTTCTGGCAGAAAAAGTGCCTTAACGTGCCCAATGGCAGTTGATTGAGCTTCACTCCAAGGAATATAACTCAGTTCAGTGGCAAGTCAACTGCTGGACCAACACGAGATTGATGTGCTCAGTCTTTAATCCAACAGAAAGCACAAATGGGTAAAGCAATAAAAGAGGCCATGCTGGCTGGGATGTCACCCAGGAAAAAAGGTCTGTGACATCCTGTGAGAGCAGGGTGGGCATTGACAAGGTTGCTATTAGCTCCCCAGCATCACAGGATGCCAAGCTCAACACAACAGAGAAGGAAGAGCTAAGCACTGACTGAATGGCAGACAATGTGTCAGTATAGGACAGTGGAATGTGAGAGGTTCCAACACACTGGGCAAGTTATCAATACTCAGCAGTGACCTGGAGAGGCTGAAAATATGCATGTGTGGACTATTGGAGACGAAATGGACAGGCACTGTGTATTTCACAATAGAAGACAGCCACACATTGCTGTCTCAGGCCAAGCAGAACGTGAGCACCATGGTACTGTCATGTGGGTATATAAGAGTGTTACTCCGTGTTGAACATCTTACAACACAGTGAGCAGCAGAGTAATCTCTGCCACATTTGCCTCAAAACCAAAAGATGTGACTGTGGTCAAATGCTATGCCCCAACTGCTGACAAACCAGATAAAAAATGGAACAGTTTTACAAAGAAGTGAAATATATGCTTGCAGAAACAACCAAGCAGAAAACACTCTTAATCACAGGCAGTTTCAATGCAAGAGTTGAAGAAAATGGAGTAGAGATTGAAGTGAATGAATGAACCCTTTATTATCACTGTTGCCAGTGAAATTGACCATCAACCTGTCCTTACAGAGGGGGAACAGGACAGGAAGACAAGGATAAAAGAAAAGGAAACACAATAATAACATGAGGAGAGATGAGAAAAAAAGAACCCCCCCCCCCACTATGCTCCTGTCAGGAGTACAGTGTGGGAACATTTAAAAACCTCTGTACATAAGCACACAATAACACAAATACACTTTAAAACACGGGACTTGAGGGGGGGAAAGGGGGTAAAGAAGGGGGCAGGTAACCCAACGCAAGCAAGCAGCCGTCCGCTCCTGCAGCCATGAAGGTGCTGGTCACGCACCCGCTTGTCACACTGGGGGCGAAAATGGTGACCGTGGAAAGTTAAAGAAGGAATGCGAGGAATGCGAGAGCGTCTCCCAGCAGTGACCTTCAGGGGGAAATGTTGTCTCAGCAACGGCCTTAACCGAGGCCGGTGCTGTCTCAGGGAGCCGAATGTCGATAAGATATAAATTGTTTGGTCTTGTGCAATATGGGCAGGGTGAAACACTGGTGCAGAGTATAAGCTGGTTATCACCAGTGCATTCTTCCACCTACATAACAGACACAGCTATATTTGGAAGAGCCAAAATGAGGTTACTAGAACCCAAATTGACTACATTCTGATCAGAAAACAGTGGAAACAGTCAATTAAAAACATGCATACATGCCTCAGTGCAGACTGTGTCTCTGATCACAACTTAATGTTTATGAAGATGAAGATCAGGTTCAAAAAGAAACAAGGCAGTAAAGTACTGTTACTGGACCTGAAAAAGCTTGGCATTGATCAATTCAAACAGTGATATCAACTTGAAATTGCTTACAGATTTGAGAAGATAGAGAGACTTAGTGAACCGCACTCACCAGATGAACTGTGGTAGCAACTGAAGGCTGCAACATCTAGTGTTGCAAAAGAACTGCAAAAGAACAAGTGTAAGAACTGGATCTCCACAAAACGTTTGAGATCATTAAAGTCCAGAAGTGAGTACAAGAAACTATGAAGTGAAGTGCAAAATATGATCGGAAGGGACAAGCAAGCAGAGTTAGACATATTTTGCGGTGAGCTATAAGAGAATGTAAAGAGAAGAAACAGCAGGCTCATCTTCCAAATAGTGAAGAAGTGGCCCAAATCTTTCCAGCCTCACACTTCAGCCATCAAAGACAAAACAGGAAAGACATAAGTCAACCCAGATCAAGTGTGCCATGGATGTAAATAGTATTGTGAAGAGCTAGATGACTGTGTGAAACAAAACACACAGATCAAAATTAAAGAAAAAGAATCCTCCCACTGAAGGTACTGGGACTAGATGCTGTAGCCATTGAACTTATCTAGTTGGGTGGAGGAATGACTTTATACAAATTGCATGAGATCTGTATGGAGGTATGCAAGACTTGGATCTGGCCAGATAAGTGGATTCAGTCAGTCTTCCTTCCACTCCCCAAGAAGGGTGATTTACTACAGTGCAGCAACTACCGGACAATTGCACTGGTGTCACATGCCAGCAAGGTCATCTCATCTCATCTCATTATCTCTAGCCGCTTTATCCAGTTCTAGAGGGTCGCAGGCAAGCTGGAGCCTATCCCAGCTGACTACGGGCGAAAGGCAGGGTACACTCTGGACAAGTCGCCAGGTCATCACAGGGCTGACACATAGACACAGACAACCATTCACACTCACATTCACACCTATGGTCAATTTAGAGTCACCAGTTAACCTAACCTGCATGTCTTTGGACTGTGGGGGAAACCGGAGCACCCAGAGGAAACCCACGCAGACACGGGGAGAACATGCAAACGCCGCACAGAAAGGCCCTCGATGGCCATGGGGCTCGAACCCGGATGCCAGCAAGGTCATGCTTCATTTAATCCTTGAGCAAATGCAAACTAAAGTTGAAAGAGAGATTTCCCTGGAAGAGGCTAGATTTTGGCCAAGAAGAAGCGCATGTGATCAGATAATAAATCTATGAATCATCCTTGAAAAAGCAAGAGAAAAGAAACAAGCACTCCTTCTGCTTCATTGACTTCACTAAGGCCTTAGATAGATAGTCAGGCATGACCAGCTCTGATTAACCATGCTTGACTGCTGGAGAAACTGTACAACCAATAGCATGCTGCCATAAGGAAAACCAATTGTATTTCAGCAGGGTTCCATGTGTGAAAAGGAGTCTGATCAGGATGTAACCTCTCTCTGTGCCTGTTCAATATTCGAGCAGCACAAGTTATGCAGAAAGATCTACAAGGATATTCTGGAGGATTCAAAATTGGTGGAAAAACCATCAATAATCTGAGGATGGCATCGTTTTATTGTCCACGTCTCCCGAAGCACTTCAAGAACTTGTGGAACTAGTTAAGAGGGCAGGAAAGGAATAAAACTTTTTGATCAATGCAGCAAAAACTAAAGTAATGACAAACACTGATGAAGTTCTAAAGGGTAGACAGCATAAAACTAGAACAAATAGACTGGCTTGCATATTTAGGGAGCAGAAAAACTAATGATGCTGATGGCACAAGCAAGGTGAAATTGAGACTGGCCATGGGCATGGAGACAATGATTGAGTTAAACAACATGTAGAAAAACAGGTCAATAACCTCTGTCACCAAGCTGCCCCTGATGAAAGCCTTGGTTTGGTCAGTAATGACATACAGTATGGAAGAAAGTTAATGAGAATGCCATGGACAACTATTATGACCAATGAGCAAGTCTACAAACTGGCTGAAATGCAAAACGAACTTCTCAGTCATAGAAAATCCCACAAGTTACAATACTGTGGTCATGTAATAAGACAACCAAAATACGCCATTGAATGCGGACAGATCTTGATGACAGATCATGATGACAGATCTTGTGGAATTAAATAGAAGAAGTAGAATATGCTGGTTTGATAACATTGTCAGAGTTGGCAGGAGGAAGTTTTGGATGGGGGGAGTGACATGTCGTGTGCTGAAGGCGTGCCAAATCTAAGGGGGTCTGGGGGTATGCTCCCCCCAGGAAATTATGGAATTTTTAACCCTCTAAAATGCTATTTCCCACATTTTGAGAGGCAAATTTTGGTGGAGTAAAGCTAAGTTTAATGTCTCTATTAGAGTACATTTCATCCATGTATTTTTTTTCTATATGAAACAGAACCAATGATACTATTGTTGCATATTTTTCAAATCAAAACTGTGTGATATTGGTGTATTGAAGCATGTATGAATGGCATATGGGGCTGTGTCGGTAAATTGTAAAAACTACATTCCCTTAGTTTTCTCATGGACCCCAGACACACACACACACACACACACACACACACACACACACAAAAACAAAACGCGAGAAAATTTGTCCTCAATGTCCTTGTTGAATTAAAGAGCTAATAGATTTATATACCCGCTCAGCTACATGGTTATGGCAGCGGAGGCGTGGTCAAGCATCGGTCTGTGAAAGGAGGGCGGAGTCAGGGAAGGTAAGTGGTAGTATCACTGCACCTGGTGTGAGTTAACCTGTATTTGTGTGTCTCCTCCAGTGACCGCGCCCTATAAAAGGAGAGAGAGAGCAGAGAAAGGGAGCTCTCTCCCGACCTGAATGTATGTGTGAGTGTGTATGAGAGAGTAAGCTGAAAAGCTATATGTATATGCAAAATAAAAAGTTTGCGAGAACTCAGTTCTGGCCTGCCGTGCTTCTGTGCTCCACCCACCTGCTCTGATTTTACATTGGTGCCGAAACCCGGGACCCAGAGCGCAGAAGGAGACAGCCCCATGGAGTCCTCCCCCTTCAAAGACTTGGTCCATGCCCTCACCACGGCCCAACAGAGCCAGCACCAGGCGCTGATCACTCTCCAGAAGGAGCAGGAACAACGGTTCAAAGCCCTGGTGCTGGCGCAGCAGGAAGATTGCCAGGCATTCTGGCACCTGCTCGCGTCGACAGGGTCCACGACCACCACCACCGCGGACCCTCCCCACCTCACCCTAATGAAGATGGGTCCGCATGATGACCCCGAAGCCTTCCTCACTCTCTTTGAACAGGCAGCAGAAGTGTGGGGTTGGCCGGTGGAATAGCGCGCGGTACGCCTCCTCCCCCTACTAACGGGCAAGACGCAGCTGGCTGCACTGCAGCTCCCCGCCAACAGCTGGCTGGTCTACGTGGACCTCTGCAGGGCCATCCTCCAATGTGTTAGTCGCACTCCAGAACAGCAACGGCAGCGCTTCTGCGCGGTGCACCTGGAGGAGGTCGGCCGGCCATTCACGATTGGCCAGCAACTCCAGGCTGAGGGCCGGCAACCGCGACGCCAAGGGAATCGTCAACCTGGTGGCACTGGAACAATTCATCTCCCGACTTCCGAAAGGAACAGCAGAGTGGGTCCAGTGCCATCGCCCGGTGTCGCTGGATCAGGTGATCAAGCTGTGGGAGGACCATATGGCGGCCATCCCGACGGCAGGACAGCGTGTCTCCTCTTCTCCCCTCTCTTCTCTCTCTCTCTCTCTCTCTCTCGCTCTCTCTCAGGTGAGTGATGTCCAGAACACCGGTGCAGAGGGAGAGCCTGGGCCAGTATGCTGGTGCTGTGGGGAACCGGGACACCTCCAGCATCAGTGCTCGGTGATGGAGGTGGGCAAGGTGGTCTGGATCCCTGACGTGCCAGGGACCGCCTTCAATTGGGCCGGAGCGTATCACATACCGGTGAGTATCCAAGGGGATATGTATCAGGCTTTGGTGGATTCCGGCTGTAATCAGACCTCAATCCACCAAAGCCTGGTGCAAGACGAGGCAATGGGAAGAGCACAATTGGTGAAGGTGTTGTGTGTGCATGGGGATGTTCACAACTACCCTTTAGTGTCAGACCACATTCTATTTCGAGGGGAAAAATTTAGAGTAAAGGCAGCAGTTAATCCTTGCCTTACCCACTCGATAATTCTGGGGACTGATTGGCCAGGATTTGGGGAATTAATGGCGCATCTAGTGAACAGTGGGGCCTCCCATAGTTTAGCGAGGGGAGGTCCCGGAGTGGCACTGACGGGAGTGGCTGTCACAGAGCCGTCTACGTCATCACCGCGTCAGAGCGAGGAGCAGCCTGATCCTCCTCCCTCTCTTGGGGATTCCCTTGCAGATTTCCCGTTAGAGCAGTTGCAAGACGAGACTCTGTGGCATGCGTTTGACCAAGTGAGAGTAATTGATGGTCAAACTCTCCAGCCAAATGCCACGCTGAACGCCACACCGTCCTTCCCCTATTTCTCCATGATTAAAGATAGATTATATCGAGTGACGCAGGACACTCCGACTAAGGAACCAATAACCCAGCTTTTAATCCCAAAGAGCCATGGGGAATTCATATTCCAGGCGCCTCACTTAAATCCCATGGCCGGACACTTGGGGCAGGATAAGACACTAGCCCGAATAATGGCCCGGTTCTATTGGCCAGGGATTCGCAGCGATGTCTGTAGGTGGTGTATGGCATGTCGCGAATGCCAGTTAGTAAATCCTGCGGCCATTCCAAAAGCGCCTTTGCGCCACCTGCCATTAATCGAGACCCCGTTCGAAAGAATTGGGATGGATCTCGTCGGGCCATTAGATCAGTCAGCACGGGGATACCGCTTTATTTTAGTTCTAGTGGACTATGCAACACGATATCCGGAAGCAGTGCCTCTCCGCAATATCTCAGCACGCAGTATTGCTGAAGCGCTCTTCTGCTTTATCTCCCGGGTTGGGATTCCGAAAGAAATCCTGACAGACCAAGGCACTTCGTTTATGTCACACACACTGTGCAAGCTGTATGGGTTACTGGGGATTAAGTCTATCTGCACCAGTGTCTATCACCCACAAACAGATCTTTGTGGCTTAGTAGAGCGATTTAACCAAACACTCAAAAACATAATCCACAAATTCATAAGTGAAGATGTGCGTAATTTGGATAAGTGGCTCGAGCCCCTGTTGTTTGCAGTACGAGAGGTCCCGCAAGCCTCCACGGGGTTTTCTCCCTTTGAATTATTAAAACCCCGATTCCAAAAAAGTTGGGACAAAGTACAAATTGTAAATAAAAACGGAATGCAATAATTTACAAATCTCAAAAACTGATATTCTATTCACAATAGAACATAGACAACATATCAAATGTCAAAAGTGAGACATTTTGAAATTTCATGCCAAATACTGGCTCATTTAAAATTTCATGACAGCAACACATCTCAAAAAAGTTGGGACAGGGGCAATAAGAGGCTGGAAAAGTTAAAGGTACAAAAAAGGAACAGCTTTTTTGGAGGACCAAATTGCAACTCATTAGGTCAATTGGCAATAGGTCATTAACATGATTGGGTATAAAAAGAGCATCTTGGAGTGGCAGTGGCTCTCAGAAGTAAAGATGGGAAGAGGATCACCAATCCCCCTAATTCTGCACCGACAAATAGTGGAGCAATATCAGAAAGGAGTTCGACAGTGTAAAATTGCAAAGAGTTTGAACATATCATCATCTACAGTGCATAATATCATCAAAAGATTCAGAGAATCTGGAAGAATCTCTGTGCGTAAGGGTCAAGGCCGGAAAACCATACTGGGTGCCCGTGATCTTCAGGCCCTTAGATGGCACTGCATCACATACAGGCATGCTTCTGTATTGGAAATCACAAAATGGGCTCAGGAATATTTCCAGAGAACATTATCTGTGAACACAATTCACCGTGCCATCCGCCGTTGCCTGCTAAAACTCTATAGTTCAAAGAAGAAGCCATATCTAAACATGATCCAGAAGTGCAGACGTCTTCTCTGGGCCAAGGCTCATTTAAAATGGACTGTGGCAAAGTGGAAAACTGTTCTGTGGTCAGATGAATCAAAATTTGAAGTTCTTTATGGAAATCAGGGACGCCATGTCATTTGGACTAAAGAGGAGAAGGACGACCCAAGTTGTTATCAGCGCTCAGTCCAGAAGCCTGCATCTCTGATGGTATGGGGTTGCATTAGTGCGTGTGGCATGGGCAGCTTACACATCTGGAAAGACACCATCAATGCTGAAAGGTATATCCAGGTTCTAGAGCAACATATGCTCCCATCCAGACGATGTCTGTTACGTGGTGCTGGTATTGCTTGTGGTAATTGTTTGTTTAATGATGTGTTGCTGGTCTTGTTAATGTCTCTCCAATCATATCCCATAGGTGGAGCATTGGTGCATTGGCGTTGGGCTTACTGGGCGGTCCTTTAACTATAAAGACACCCTAACTTCGTGATGGCGCTCTCTCTCTCGCTTGTGCTTCCCTTTTGAGCAGATGCTGGCACACGCGCACCTTTTAATGTTTTGTTAATTAGTTTTGATTTCTTTTGTAAATATCTTTAGCTGGTGGTGGTGGTGTTAGCTAGTTTTAGTTCTGGGTGGTTGTTCCTGCATGTTTTGTAGAACAGTTAGTCAGTGTAGGTTAGGCAGAGGACCGGAAGATTTCACTGTTATTTTGTACCTCGCGGTTGCGCGTGGAACACGGGAGCGAGGAAAGCTGGAACGAGGAGTCAGTTGTTGGCTAGGTTTTGTTTTGGTTTTCTTATCTCCTCTGCCAACCGCCCTGTAATATTTTTCCACTGTGCTGTTAAAACCTTTTCTTGTAATATATGAAAAATATCAAGTAAAAGGGAAAAACGTTAATATATCAATTGTTGTCCGGCTGCTTTTATGTGTGATGTCCTATGGTAGTGGGAGGTTGTAACATAAAAATGGGGACTCGTCCGGGAGTTGAACCACCAGATTCTAATTGGCTAATTGTTAACACCCTTTAGGCGTAAGCTGTTTTAATTAGTGGTGCATTTTTTTTTCTTGTGTGCCGGTTTCTGCTTCGCATTCCCTTTGTGTGCTTATTTGGGTAATTGTTTGCTACTCAAAATTTTGCGACGCAATGTTCAGTTTGGAGGAGTTTGTTGCTTCTCCAATTTTAGATGTCTTGTCGTCTATCACACGGGATTATCTCGTGATGGTAGCGGGGCATTATAATATAGATGTTAGCGGTAGTCCATCTAAAGCCGAGCTGTTGAAACTCTTGACGGAGTCTTTAATCGCCCACGGTGTTTTGGTAGATAGTGATGAGGTTTTGGGTGGTGACAAGCCCATCCTACCTGCTGAAACACCTGCTTCGCCTGCCGCAACTCCTAAGGTTGCCCTTGAGCTCCGTCGCCTACAGATCAGGAAAAAGAGTTAATGTGGGAACGCGAAAAGGCAAAATTGGAGGCAGATAGGCTTATAATACGAGAAAGAGAGCAGAGGGAGCACGAACTGAGAATGAAGGAACTTGAATTAAATCAAGCCCTTCGTGTAAAAGAGCTCGAGTTGAGTGCTCGGGAGTCTGGGGTGTTTGTTCCTTCTGATCAGTTCGATGTCACTCGTAACATAAGGCTCGTTCCTCCCTTTAATGAGGACGAGGTGGATACATTTTTCGCTCATTTCGAACGTGTAGCAACGGTGATGAAGTGGCCGGGTACAGTTTGTACTATTACTCTACAGAGTATATTTAAGGGAAAAGCTCAACAAGCATACTCTGCTTTGTCGTTGGATGATGCGGCAGACTATGATAAGGTTAAAGAAGTGGTATTGCGCATCTACTCGCTTGTACCTGAGGCATACCGGCATAAATATCGCGATTATAAAAAGCCGGATGCTCTAACTTATGTTGAGTTTTTTCGCGAAAAGGAGATCTTGTTTGATCGATGGCTGGGGTCACAGAATGTTAACACCTTTGAAGGTCTTCGTGATTTAATATTGCTTGAAGACTTCAAAAATTGCTTGCCCAAGAGCGTCGCTTCTTATTTGGGTGAACATAAAATTTTAAAACCTGCGGACGCTGCCGTTATGGCAGACGAATACGCATTGGCCCATAAGGATGCGAGTGCTTTTGCCATTAGGCCCTTGTACGCTGCTACTCAGAAGAACAATGCGAAAGGCGCTGTAACTGTTGCTGCTCAGCCTGTTTGGAGTGCAGATGATAGAGCGTTGCAAGTGAAAAATCAGTTTTGTGCGCACTGTAAGAAGCGTGGTCACACAGTAGCAAATTGTTTCAAACTGAAGCATGGTGTAATTAAATCTACCCCTTCTTACAGGGCTGACGCTAACTGTATATCTTCTCTCCCTTTGACGTCTCGGAAAGACAAGAGAAATCAGGCTTTCGCTCCGTTTATTATGGACGCCGTTGTCACTTTGCCAGGTGTGCAAGGTACGGGTGTGCCTGTGAAGGTGCTCCATGACACGGCTGCCTCGCAAAGTTTTGTCCTGGAGAGTGTTTTGAATTTCAATGACAAGTCTTATACCGGTGAAAATGTCCTTGTGCAAGGTTTTGAGATGGGCTTTATTAATGTCCCCCTTCATAGGGCTGTTCTCGCATCTAATTTAGTTACCGGTGAGTTTAAACTGGGCGTGCGCCCTTTCCTCTCTGTTAAAGATGTGCACCTTTTGTTAGGTCATGATATTATTGGAGGAGTGGTTTTTCCTGGACCTGTCATGACGAACACTGTTGAGGCTGAAAGCCCTGATAAGTTAAGTGTGGAATTTCCTGATGTTTTCCACGCAAATGTTGTTATGTGTGCAACGGCCAAGAAGGCCGAGACTGCTGTAGAAACATGTAGGGATGATTATTTTGACCTCTCCGACACGGTTCTTGTTCTGATAGTGGTGGGGCGAAAATAAAGAAACCCTCTCCACTGTCGATGTTACCTTGTTTTGCAGATATGTCTCTGAGCCGCGAACAATTAATTCTTCAGCAGAAGAATGATTCCTCCCTTTCGTCTTTATTTT
The DNA here is from genome assembly GCF_027579695.1 of Neoarius graeffei. Taxonomy (NCBI): domain Eukaryota; kingdom Metazoa; phylum Chordata; class Actinopteri; order Siluriformes; family Ariidae; genus Neoarius; species Neoarius graeffei. Next base: position 20,463,036 of record NC_083589.1, on the reverse strand, counting down.
CTGATGCTGTATCAGAAAAAGAAATTGAATTTATGCCCCAGGGCTATTTCTTAAGAGATGGAATTTATTAATGCGTAAATGGAGACCATTAACTGCATCGGCTAAAGATGATTGGCGCGTTGTGTTTCAGATTGTTGTGCCTACTCCTTTTCGCAATGAAGTTTTGCGCTTAGCCCATGATAACCATTTCTCGGGTCATTTAGGGGTTACTAAAACATCTGACCGTGTTTTGCGTCATTTCTTTTGGCCTGGTCTCAAACGCGATGTGGCAAGTTTTTGTAAAACATGTCACATCTGTCAAGTTACGGGTAAGCCAAACCAACTGATTCCGCCCGCCCCATTGCAATCCATTCCTGTAATGTCGGAGCCGTTTGAACATGTTGTGCTTGATTGTGTAGGTGAGCTACCTCGCACGAAGACTGGTAAGGTGTACCTCTTGACCATCATGTGTACACTTACCCGCTTTCCCGAGGCAATACCGTTGGGTAAAATATCTGCTTGCGCTATTATTAAAGCGTTGGTAAGGTTTTTCTCTCTGTTTGGTCTCCCGAAGATAGTGCAAACCGATCAAGGCACTAATTTTATGTCCAAGGTGTTCAGACAAGCAATGCATCAATTAGGCATTAAACATATTACATCGAGTGCTTATCACCCTCAAACTCAAGGTTCGCTTAAGCATTTTCATCAGACATTAAAGTCAATGTTGCGAGCATTCTGCCTTGAATTTGCATGTGATTGGGATGAGGGTGTCCCGTTTGCTCTGTTTGCTGTACGTGAAGTGGTCCAAGAGTCTTTGGGTTTCAGTCCAGCTGAACTGGTTTTTGGGCATTCTGTTTGTGGTCCCTTGAAACTGTTAAAGGACTCATGGCTAGGAAGTGAGAAGCCTTTGCACAGTAGTCTTTCTGACTATGTGTCTAAGATCCGCCACAGATTAAATCGTGCCTGTGAGAATTGGCCAGAGAAAATCTTGAAATTAGTCAGAAACGCATGAAGAAGCGTTACGATCAAAAGGCTATTGTGCGTGAGTTTCAGCCTGGTGACAAAGTTATGCTTCTCCTTCCACTGCTCCGTTCGGCTCTCCAACCTCGATTTTCTGGTCCATATTGTGTTGAGTGATGGGTTGGTGATGTGAATTATGTTATTGCTACTCCAGATAGGCGGAGGAAGACTCATTTGTGCCATGTGAACATGTTAAAACGTTACAGTGAACGTGATGACTGTAGTAATGTCCAGGATTGTCCTGGAGGCGCTGGCGTTTTGAGTGACAGCGTGGATGGCCCAGAGGTATCGCTGTCCACCAGAGGTGGAAAAACCCGGGTGCAGAAAGTAAAAACCCTGCCACATTTTTGCTCCAGCCAATTCAATGAACCAGCTGATCCTAATTACCACATCCCCTAAGCCAGGTTGATGAGCTAATTGGTGAAATCACCTGTGTTGAGAGCACAGGCAGAAAGAAAACCTAAGCAGGACTTTTACTTTGTCAATCCAGTTTTTCCACCTCTGCTGTCCACTGCTGATGGTGCTGAAACCGCTGTCGCGCTGCCCCTAACTTGTGCAGGGGTTTTACCACCTCCGCAGCCTCTGTGTGTTGGGGACGATGTTCGCCCTCCTTCCGCAGAGGTGATTGTGGGACGTTTGAAAAATTCGGAAATTTTGGCAGATTTTAATTGTTATTTTTCTCATCTTTCTCCCTCTGAGCGGGAGGATTTAATTTTTCTTTTTGGTTCTTATGGGAATTTATTTTCAGATGTTCCAACTCGCACCTCGGTTATCACTCATGACGTTGATGTAGGGGATAGTAAACCGGTAAAACAGCATGCGTATCGGGTAAATCCATGCAAGCGTTTACAATTGCAGGAAGAGGTTAAATTCATGCTCGAAAATGGCATTGCAGAAAAGAGTTTTAGTTCATGGAGTTCTCCATGCATCCTTGTTCCGAAGCCGGATAATACGTTCCGCTTCTGTACTGACTTCCGAAAGGTTAACGCGGTTACAAAGCCTGACAGTTTTCCACTGCCCAGAATGGACGACTGTGTTGATCGTATTGGCTCCGCTGCGTTTGTTAGCAAACTAGACCTATTAAAGGGCTATTGGCAAATTCCATTGTCTGACCGTGCCAAAGAGATCTCGGCATTTGTAACACCTGACAGTTTTTTGCAATATACTGTCCTTCCGTTCGGACTCCGGAATGCGCCCGCTTCATTCCAGTGGTTGGTTAATCATGTCCTGGCCGGTACTTCGAATTATGAGGCCTATCTTGATGATTTGCTTGTATATAGTGCCACCTGGCAAGACCACGTCAACCATTTGGAAGCTGTCCTCCAGCGTCTGTCCTGTGCGAATCTCACCATAAACCTCGCAAAATGTGAGTTTGGCCATGCCTCCGTTATTTATCTGGGCAAGGTGCTTGGTGGTGGGCAAGTGTGCCCGGTTAGTGCGAAAGTGGAAGCTGTTTTGCAGTACCCTGTCCCCTCGTCTTTTCATGAGTTAAGACGCTTTCTTGGAATGGTCGGTTATTACCGGTCATTCTGTAAGAATTTTTCTGCTGTAGCCGCACCTCTTACTGATCTTCTCAGTTTAAAAAGGGTGTTTCTGTGGACTGCAGAAAGCCAATTGGCTTTTGATTCTGTGAAGGCATTACTCACTACTGCTCCTGTACTGGCAGCCCCTAATTTCTCTGTGCCTTTTTCGCTGGCAGTTGATGCCAGTGATTTGGGGGCTGGAGCAGTACTGATGCAGCGTGGCTCTGATGGTGTGGAACATCCTCTGTTTTTTTTTCCTGTAAATTTAACAGTCATCAGTGCGCGTATTCCACAATTTCAAAAAGAGGCCCTGGCGCTTGTGTTGGCACTCCAATATTTCGAGGTTTATGTTGGTGGGGCCGTTGAGCCCGTTGTAGTTTACACCGACCATAACCCGTTGACATTTTTGCATCGCATGTGTAATCAAAATCAATGTTTGATGTGGTGGTGCCTCATCCTCCAGAGCTTTAACATCTCTATCTGACACATTCGTGGTAGTGAAAATGTGTTGGCAGATGCGCTTTCTCACACTTAGTTTTGATTGGTCACTGTTATTATGCAGTGTTTAATCCATCGTCTGTTTAGAGTGCATATCGCGCCCTGGTAATAAACTGTGGGGTTTACTGTACACTAATCTGTAAATTTGTGTTGTTTTTTTCTTCCCCAGTTGAGCTGTGGTAGGGCTTGACTGGAGATGAGTATGGTTTCCCATTCTTATATATATGTATATATTGGTTTTGGGGTTATTGGTGTATTTAGTTTACCCCCCCCCCCACCAGTTTATTTTTATGGGTGGGGGTGTTATGTGGTGCTGGTGTTGCTTGCGGTAATTATGTTTGTTTAATGATGTGTTGCTGGTCTTGTTAATGTCTCTCCAATCATATCCCATAGGTGAAGGCGTTGGTGCATTGGCATTGGGCTTACTGGGTGGTCCTTCAACTATAAAGACACCCTAACTTCGTGATGGCGCTCTCTCTCTCTCGCTTGCACTTCCCTTTTGAGCAGACGCTGGCACACGCGCACCTTTTAATGTTTTGATAATTAGTTTTGATTTCTTTTGTAAATATCTTTAGCTGGTGGTGGTGGTGTTAGCTAGTTTTAGTTCTGGGTGGTTGTTCCTGCACGTTTTGTAGAACAGTTAGTCAGTGTAGGTTAGGCAAAGGACCGGAAGATTTCACTGTTATTTTGTACCTCGCGGTTGCGCGTGGAACACAGGAGTGAGGAAAGCTGGAATGAGGAGTCAGTTGTTGGCTAGGTTTTGTTTTGGTTTTCTTATCTCCTCTGCCAACCGCCCTGTAATATTTTTCCACTGTGCTGTTAAAACCTTTTCTTGTAATATATGAAAAATATCAAGTAAAAGGGAAAAACGTTAATATATCAATTGTTGTCCGGCTGCTTTTATGTGTGATGTCCTATGGTAGTGGGAGGTCGAAACAACATATCTTTCAGGGAAGACCTTGCATTTTCCAACATGACAATGCCGAACCGCATACTGCATCAATTACTGCATCATGGCTGCGTAGAAGAAGGGTCCGGGTACTGAATTGGCCAGCCTGCTGTCCAGATCTTTCACCCATAGAAAACATTTGGTGCGTCATAAAATGGAAGATACGACAAAAAAGACTAAAGACAGTTGAGCAACTAGAATCCTACATTAGACAAGAATAGGTTAACATTCCTATCCCTAAACTTCAGCAACTTGTCTCCTCAGTCCCCAGATGTTTACAGACTGTTGTAAAGAGAAAAGGGGATGTCTCACAGTGGTAAACATGGCCTTGTCCCAACTTTTTTGAGATGTGTTGTTGTCATGAAATTTAAAATCACCTAATTTTTCTCTTTAAATGATACATTTTCTCAGTTTAAACATTTGATATGTCATCTATGTTCTATTCTGAATAAAATATGGAATTTTGAAATTTCCACATCATTGCATTCCGTTTTTATTTACAATTTGTACTTTGTCCCAACTTTTTTGGAATCGGGGTTGTATATGGGCATAAGCCACGTGGCATTCTGGATGTGCTATGGGAAACTTGGGAGGAGGGACCTTCACCAAGTAAAAATGAAATTCAGTACATTCTTGACCTGCTTGCAAAACTCCACACCCTCATGCACCTAACCCAGAAGAATTTGTGGCAGGCACAAGAACATCAAAGCCGGCTGTATGACAGGGGCACGCGCCTTAGAGAGTTCATGCCGGGAGACAAAGTGCTCATATTATTGCCCAAGTCGAGTTCTAAACTAGTCGCCAAGTGGCAAGAGCCCTTTGAGGTCACACGGCGAATTGGGGACGTCGACTATGAGGTGAAGCGAACGGATAGGGGCGGGGCACTGCAAATCTACCACCTCAACCTTTTAAAACACTGGAATGAGGGAATCCCCGTGGTGTTGGCATCGGTAGTCCCAGAGAAGGCGGAGCTGGGGCTGGAGGTAAAAAAGATAACATCTCGGACCACTCTGGTCCCTTGTGGAGACCACCTCTCACCGGTCCAACTCACAGAGGTAGTCAAGTTGCAGAAGGAATTTTTTGATGTGTTCTCACCCCTTCCTGGTCATACCCACCTCATAGGACACCACATCGAAACGCCCCTGGGGGTGGTAGTGCGTAGCCGCCCTTACCGATTGCCCGAACACAAAAAAAAAGGTGGTTCGGGATGAACTCAAGGCCATGCTCGAAATGGGCATAATCGAGGAGTCCCACAGTGACTGGAGCAGCCCAGTGCTGGATCTAACAAAGGGATATTGGCAGATCCCCTTGACTCCTCTATCCCGAGAAAAAACGGCTTTTTCCACACTGTTTGGATTACACCAATTTGTCATGCTCCCTTTTGGGTTATTTGGGGTGCCCGCTACATTCCAGCGGCTTATGGACAGGGTCCTCCGCCCTCACGCTGCCTACACGGCTGCCTATCTAGACGACATTATAATTTACAGTAATGATTGGCCACGGCACCTGGAACACTTGAGGGCCGTTCTAAAGTCACTGAGGCGGGCAGGCCTCACAGCTAATCCAAAAAAGTGTGCGATTGGGCGGGTGGAAGTATGGTATCTGGGGTTCCACTTGGGCCATGGGCAGGTGCGTCCCCAAATTAACAAGACCGCAGCGATTCCGGCCTGCCCAAGGCCCAAGACCAAAAAGGAGGTGAGATGGTTCTTGGGGCTGGCTGGCTATCATCGTAGGTTTATACCTAATTATTCGGATGTCACCAGCCCGCTAACCAATCTCACTATAAAGGGGGCTTCAGATCCGGTCCATTGGATGGAGCAATGCCAACAGGCCTTCTCTGAGGTAAAAGCTGCACTGTGTGGGGGGCCACTTTTACACTCCCCTGACATCTCTCCCCCCTTTATTTTGCAGACTGATGCATCGGACAGAGGGCTGGGGGCCGTTTTGTCCTAGGAGGTGGAGGGTGAGGAGCGCCCCGTGCTGTACATCAGTCAGAAACTCTCGATGCGTGAAAGTAGGTACAGCACAATCGAGAAGGAGTGTCTCGCCATCAAGTGGGCAGTCCTCGCCCTTTGATACTACCTGCTGGGGCGCCCTTTCACTCTCTGTTCGGACCGCGCGCCCCTCCAATGGCTCCACCGCATGAAGGATGCCAATGCGCGGATCACCTGTTGGTATCTCGCCCTCCAGCCATTTAAGTTCGAGGTGATCCACAGACCGGGGGTGCAGATGGTGGTGGCAGACTTCTTGTCCCATCAGGGGGAGTCAGCTTCAGGCCAGACGGCTCCCCGACCTGAGTTGGGCGGTGGGGGTATGTGGCAGCGGGGGTGTGGCCAAGCAGCAGTCTGTGAATGGAGGGCGGGGTTGGGGAAGGTAAGTGGCCAAATCATTCCACCTGCTGTCAATAATGTGTGTGTGTGTGTGTGTGTGTGTGTGTGTGTGTGTGTGTGTGTGTGTGTGTGTTTGTGGAGCATAAAAGGAGAGAGAGCAGAGAAAAGAAGCTCTCTTCCCGACCACAACACATGAATGAATGAGTGAGAAAGAAAGAAAGAAAGAAAGAAAGAAAGAAAGAAAGAAAGAAAGAAAGAAAGCTGAAAAGCTAAATAAAGTCGTCTGGGTCATATCAACTCTCGCCTGCCGTGCTTCTGTGCTCCACCCACATCAGGGATTGCTACACCTGTGTTTGTGTGTCTCCTCCAGTGACCGCGCCCTATAAAAGGAGAGAGAGAGCAGAGAAAGGGAGCTCTCTCCCGACCTGAATGCATGTGTGAGTGTGTATGAGAAAGAAAGCTGAAAAGCTATACGTATATACAAAATAAGTTTGTAAGAACTCAGTTCTGGCCTGCCGTGCTTCTGTGCTCCACCCACCTGCTCTGATTTTACAGTGGTATAAAGCAAGAGCATGAATAACTGTCTTTCCTTTTGTCTTCAGTGCAAGTAAACAGTCATTCATTTCTTAGTTTGCAAAATTTGACTTGGAATGTGTAACAGTTCTCACGAAGGGGTGGAGCACAGAGGACGGCAGGACAGAGATCAGGGTTGAAACTACGATTTTTATTGCCACACTTTTCAGTGAACAAATTAGAACCCAGACACACACCAACACACAACCGGCATCTGGTTCCGGGATGAGCTCTCTGCTCTCTGCTCTCCCTCTTTAAATAGGGTGCGGTCACTGGGAAGACACACAAACACAGGTTAACTGACAACAGGTGTAGTGATTCTGCCACTTACCTTCCCTGACTCCACCCTCCTGTCACAGACCAGCGCTTGGCCATGCCCCCACTGCCACATACCCCCACCGCCCGACTCAGGCCGGGTGGCCGTCCGGCCTGCAGCCGACTCCCCCCCCCTTGACGGGAGAGGAAGTCCGCCACGACCATCTGCGCCCCTGGCCTGTGGACCACCTTGAAATTAAAGGGTTGGAGTGCCAGATACCAACGGGTGATCCGCGTGTTGCCATCCTTCATGCGGTGGAGCCACTGGAGGGGCGCGTGGTCCGAACAGAGGGTGAAAGGGTGCCCCAGCAGCAGAGGTGGAAAAACCCGGGTGCAGAAAGTAAAAACCCTGCCACATTTTTGTTCCAGCCAATTCAGTGAACCAGCTGATCCTAATTACCACATCCCCTAAGCCAGGTTAATGAGCTAATTGGTGAAATCATCTGTGTTGAGAGCACAGGCAGAAGGAAAACCTAAGCAGGACTTTTACTTTGTCAATCCAGTTTTTCCACCTCTGCCCAGCAGGTAGTAACGGAGGGCGAGGACTACCCACTTGATTGCCAGGCACTCTTTCTCTATGGTGCTGTCGTGCCCCTCATGCACTGACAGCTTCCTGCTGATGTATAGGACTGGGCGGTCCTCCCCCTCCACCTCCTGGGACAAAACCGCCCCCAGCCCTCTGTCCGACATGTCGATCTGTAATATAAAGGGGAGAGAAAAGTCAGGGGAGTGTAAAAGTGGCCCCCCACACAGTGCGGCCTTTACCTCAGAAAAAGCCCACTGGCATTGCTCCGTCCACTGGACTGGATCTGGTGCCCCCTTTTTAGTGAGATCAGTTAGCGGGCTGGTGACGTCCGAATAATTAGGTATAAACCTCCGATAATAGCCAGCCAGCCCCAGGAACTGTCTCACCCCCTTTTTGGTCTTGGGTCTCGGACAGGCCGCAATTGCTGCGGTCTTGTTAATTTGGGGCCGCACCTGCCCCTTGCCCAAGTGGAAGCCCAGATACCGTACTTCCACCCGCCCAATCGCACACTTCTTCAGGTTGGCTGTGAGACCCGCTCGCCTCAGCGACCTAAGGATGGCCCTCAGATGTTCGAGATGCCTCGGCCAGTCATTACTATAGATGATGATGTCATAAAGGTAGGAGGCCGCATAGGTGGCGTGGGGGCGGAGGACCCGGTCCATCAGCTGCTGAAACGTAGTGGGCGCCCCAAACAGCCCGAACAGAAGTGTGACAAATTGGTGTAATCCGAACGGTGTGGAAAAGGCCGTTTTTTCTCGGGATAGTGGAGTCAAGGGGATCTGCCAGTATCCCTTTGTCAAATCCAGTGTCGAATAAAAGCGAGCCATGCCTAGTCGATCGAGCAACTCATCAATCCGAGGCATTGGGTACGCGTCAAATTTAGACACCGCGTTGACTTTTCTATAGTCCACACAGAACCGGACCGACCCGTCGGCCTTGGGCACCAAGACCACTGGGCTGCTCCAGTCCCTGTGGGACTCCTCGATGATGCCCATTTCGAGCATGGCCTCGAGTTCTTCCCGAACCACCTTTTTTTGTGTTCGGGTAGCCTGTAAGGGCGGCTACACACTACCACCCCCGGGGGCATCTCTAATGTGGTACTCTATGAGGTTAGTGCGACTGGGCAGGGGCGAGAACACATCCGAAAACTCGGTCTGCAACTGGGCAACCTCTGCGAGTTGGGTCGGGGAGAGGTGGTCTCCACAGGGGACCGGAGGGATACATGACACCAATGCCCCTTTTTGGACCTCCGGCCCCAGCTCCGCCTTCTCCGGAACCACCAACACCAATTCCACGGGGACCTCCTCATTCCAGAGTTTAAGCAGATTGAGGTGGTAAATCTGTAGCACCCCACCCCTGTCCATTCGCCTCACCTCATAGTCGACGTCTCCGACTCGCCGTGTGACCTCAAAGGGTCCTTGCCACTTGGCGACCAATTTGGAGCTCGATGTGGGCAACAGTACGAGTACTTTATCTCCCGGTGCAAACTCTCTAAGGCGCGTACCCTTGTTGTACAGGCGGGTTTGCCGTTCTTGGGCCTGCTGCAAATTCTCCTGGGTTAGGTGGGTGAGCGTGTGGAGTTTTGCGCGCAGGTCCATAACGTATTGAATTTTGTTTTTGCTTTGTGAAGGTCCCTCCTCCCAATTTTCCCACAGCACATCTAGAATGCCGCGCGGCTTACGCCCATATAATAATTAGAACGGGGAGAACCCCGTGGAGGCTTGGGGAACCTCTCGCACTGAAAACAGCAAGGGCTCGAGCCACTGATCCCAATTACATGTGTCCTTACTTGTGAATTTTTAAATTATATTCTTGAGGGTGCGGTTGAACCGTTCCACTAAACCGTCTGTTTGTGGGTGATACACGCTGTTGCGGATCGGCTTAATCCCCAATAACCCATACAGTTCGCGCAGTGTCCGTGACATAAATGTGGTGCCTTGATCAGTCAGAATCTCTTTCGAGATTCCAACTCGGGAGATAACGCGGAAGAGCGCCTCCGCAATACTGCGTGCTGAGATATTGCGCAGAGGCACTGCTTCCGGGTATCGCATTGCATAGTCCACTAGAACTAATATAAAGCGGTACCCTCGTGTCGACCGATCTAATGGCCCGACGAGATCCATCCCAACTCTTTCAAACGGGGTCTCGATTAATGGTAGAGGGCGCAAAGGCGCTTTTGGAATGGCCGCTGGATTCACTAACTGGCATTCGCGGCACGCCGTACACCACCTACGAACGTCGCCGCGAATCCCCGGCCAATAGAATCGGGCCATTATTCGGGCTAGTGTCTTATCCTGCCCTAGGTGTCCAGCCATGGGATTAAAGTGACCCGCCTGGAATACCAATTCCCGGCGGCTCTTTGGAATTAAAAGCTGCGTGACTCGCTCCTTAGTTTGAGTGTCCTGCGTCACTCGGTATAACCTATCCTTCCTAATTGCGAAGTAGGAGAAGGATGGGGTGGCGTTCGGCTGGAGCGGTTGACCATCGATTACTCTCACTTGGTCAAACGCATGCCGCAGAGTCTCGTCTCGCGACTGCTCTAATGGGAAATCTGTGAGGGATTCCGCAACAGAGAGAGGAGGAGCCTGCTGCTCCTCACTCTGATGCAGAGATGATGTAGATGGCTCTGTGACAGCTGCTCCCGCCAAAGCAGCACCGGGACCTCCCCCTGTTAAATGGCAGGACCCACTCTTTACTAAGTGTGTCATTAAATACCGAAATCCCGGCCAATCTGTCCCCAAAATTAAAGAGTGGGTAAGGCGAGGATTAACCGCCGCCTTCACTATAAATTTTTCCCCTCTGAAAACAATCTGGACCGACACCAAAGGGTAGCTGTGAACGTTCCCATGCACACACAACACCTTTACCCCCTGTGCTCCCCCCAATGCCTCATCTTGAACCAGGCTGTGGTGGATTGAGGTCTGATTACAACCAGAATCCACCAATGCCTGATATGTATCCCCTTGAATACTCACCGGTATGCGATACGCTCCGGCCCGATCGAGGGCGGCTCCTGGCGCGTCAGGGATCCGAACCACCGCGCCCACCTCCATGACCGTGCACTGCTGTTGGAGGTGGCCCGGCTCCCCGCAGCACCAGCAAGCCGGCCCGGGCTTCCTCTCCGCACCGGTGTTCTGGGGCTCACTCACCTGAGGGGGGGGGGAAACAGACACAGAAGGGAGAAACGGGAGGGCACCGCGGGTGCGGCGGGCCGGCACAGGTGGTGCCGGCCCCCGCCTCCCTGGTGGGGGAATGGGGCAAGGACGAGACACAGGAGAGGGAGAGAGAGAGAGAAGAGGAGAGAAGAGGCTGTCTGCTGTCCTGCCGCCGGGACAGCCGCCATTTGGTCCTCCGCCAGCTCGACTGCATGATCCAGCGACGCCAGGCGGTGGCACTGGACCCACTCCGCAGTTCCCGCTGGCAAGCGTGCGATGAATTGCTCCAGCACCACCTGGTCGATGATCCCCTCGGTGTCGCGGTTGTCGGCCCTCAGCCACCGTCAGCAGGCGTCCTGGAGTTGCTGGCCGACCGCGAACGGCCGGCCGACTTCCTCTAAGCGCAAAGCGCGGAAGCGCTGCCGCTGCTGTTCCGGGGTGCGCCCCACGCACTGGAGGATGGCCTGGCGAAGGTCCGCATAGGCCAGCCGGCGGTCGGCGGGGAGCTGTAGCATGGCCAGTTGTGCCTCTCCCGTTAGCACGGGGAGGAGGCGCGCCGCTCCATCGGCCACCCCGAGGTTTCTGTGACTTGCTCGAAGAGTGTGATGAATGCCTCGGGGTCGTCCTGCGGGCCCATCTTTGTTAGGGTGAGGGGGGACGGACCTGCGGTGGGAGCGTTGGTGGACCCCGCCGACGCGAGGAGGTGCCGGAACACCTGTCGATCTTCTTGTTGGGCCAACACCAGGGCATCGAACCGCTGTTCTTGCTCCTTTCGGAGGGTGAGTAGCACCTGGTGCTGGCTTTGCTGGGCCGTGGCAAGGGCGTGGACCAGTTCGGCGAACGGGGAGGACTCCATGGGGCTGTTAGGCTGCTGTGCTCCAGGTCCCGGGTTTCAGCACCACTGTAACAGTTCTCACAAAGGGGTGGAGCACAGAGGACAGCAGGACAGAGATCAGGTTTGAAACTACGATTTTTATTGCCACACTTTTCAGTGAACAAATTAGAACCCAGACACACCAACACACAACCGGCGTCTGGTTCTGGGATGAGCTCTCTGCTCTCCCTCTTTAAATAGGGCATGGTCACTGGGAAGACACACACAAACACAGGTTAATTGACAACAGGTGTAGTGATTCTGCCACTTACCTTCCCTGACTCCGCCCTCCTGTCACAGACCGGCGCTTGGCCATGGCCCCGCTGCCACAGGATGTTAAAAAAATTTGTACTGAAAACTTACCTCATTATCATCAAGCAACTTGTGTGCCTTTGTCAAGCTCAAAATGTTTGCAGTGGATATTGTCTGAAACTCCTCTTCATACTGATTTTTAGTGAGTGGTCAGGGCAGCAAGCAAATTCATGTAGAGCTAGAGCAGCATCAAGTTTTTGGGTGCCCAAAACTGCTTGTATGCCTCGTGAACACTATGTAGCCATCCGGACAGGACACGAGTTACAAATGTACAGTCAGATACAAATGTAGCGACACTGTCATAGCCTTGCTGTCACAGGGTCCCTGCTTTGGCGCGAGTACCCAAGGAGACCAGACATGTCTAGACAGTTGCCACAGCAATGGGTTAATTAGTCCACAGAATATTCATAAATCAGCTTGTCTACTAAAAGTGATGGGTTTTGTAGTTCCGCGTAAGCCAAATAAGAAAAATCCCGGAAAGCAGAGGTAATTGGTGACATCAGGGCCAGGCTAATTTGCATCGGTTTTGGTGCGAATGGGTGCTACCAACTTACAGTACAAAGGGATGACGCCGGGTCGCCAGGGTGAAGGGACGCAGCCGGATTTAATAAGGGAAAACAAAGGCGCACAGTGGGCTGTTTATTTACACTATTCTCTCCTTTTCTTCCTTGTAAATAGTCAAAGAACTCCCATTGTAACTTGGGGGAGGTGCCCCCCCAACATAATTTTAGGGGGGTCGCCCCCCCTCTGCCACCGCCACTGATTGTGGCATCGATTGGACTGTTAGGAACTAATCTACTACATGCTATGTGAGACAGCAGGCATTGGTCATTATTTGCCCACTCATGCAGTCAATCATTGCAAAGTGACAACGGTGATGACATGATATTATTTTAATTACACCGTAGAAACAGAGTCATGACAACATTGCATTTGTTTCAGTGCACATTATCATGCCCTAATTCACACCAAGTGCAATATATGGCAGGGTAGTTTAATTTGTTCCAGCTGTTATTACAACACAGTTTACTTTTAACTAAATGACATGAATGAGACTCAAACAGCATATTCTGGTTCACCTGAGTATCTTACCATTACCACAAAACACTGCTCCATTATGCGGGCTGCACAACTATAACACGATCATAGCTTGTGGTTCTAAACATAGTTGTACAGCTGGACAGATAAGGTTATGTTACATGGGCAAGTTGCATATCTTATTGAAATGTTGGTTAAAATGGAAGAACATCTTGCTACTGAACAGAAAAGCATTTGCACTATCATCCAGAGATTGCAAATTTGAAATTGGATGATGCTGAAGCCATCTGTGACCATGATCGAAAGGAGTGAAATTGGCTGTGCTCACTGGGAATGAGGAATGACATACTCTCTCTCCCTTGTCAATCACAGAGACACTTGCCAATCATGAGCGTTTGTGAACTCATGTATGCAGAAGAGGGTAGATATCACTTTCTTCTGTGTATGTGTCATGCTGCCCTGTTACACATATCAGAGAATAATTTCTGACTGATCTCTTTATAATGTATTAATTCTAACCAAACCAATACGAACTATACCACTCTCTCTTCAACAGGTTCCTATTAGTCATAAAAATACATGATTAATGTCTTATTTTCATGCTTGCAACATGATCACACAAATAGAGACAACTGACAACCCTCATATCCTGTCCTATTATGCCTTATCTTGGGTGGGACTGGGTCTTCTACATCTCTTGACCTGAATACATTGCTGTATTCCTGGTGCAGTCTCCAGGACAGACATGTATAAAGGCTACACTGTAATTATTTTGAAATACACTTAAACCATTTATACTACAGTACTGTTGAATTCTCTATTCTAATTGTTTAGAAAGTGTTGATTTGCATTTTTTATTTATAAATTCTAGATTTTGTCTTATTCTTATTTGAGTGGCTGGTGAGGACACGAGTGTTGATACTTGTTATACTGGAAGTAATAATAGAAAAACACTTGGTGTTTTTCCAAGGCTGTTCTTTTCCAGGGCTTGGGAGCAGCATCTACATCTGCTGATTTGAATGCTTAGCTACAGTGGTGCTTGAAAGTTTGTGAACCCTTTATAATTTTCTATATTTCTGCATACATATGACCACACTGTAAAAAATATTTGTTGTTTTAACTTAAAAAAGTTAGTGCAAGGGCTGCCTTAAAATTTTGAGTTCACTGGAATTCACATAGTAAGTTAAATTGTTGTGAACTTACTATATTAATTTCAGTGAACTCAAAATTTTAAGGCAGCCCTTAAGGCAACCCTTGCACTAACTTTTTTAAGTTAAAACAACAAATCATTTTTTACAGTGCAAAAATATCATCAGATTTTCACACAAGTCCTAAAAGTACATAAAGAGAACCCAGTTAAACAAATGTGACAAAAATATTATACTTGGTCATTTATTTATTGAGGAAAATGATCCAATAATCCATATCTGTGAGTGGCAAAAGTATGTGAACCTTTGCTTTCAGTATCTGGTGTGACCCCTTGTGCAGCAATAAATGTAACTAAATGCTTCCAGTAACTGTTGATCAGTTCTGCACACCGGTATGGAGGAATTTTAGCCCATTCCTCCATACAGAACAGCTTCAACTCTGGGATATTGGTGGGTTTCCTCACATGAACTGCTCGCTTCAGGTCCTTCCACAACATTTCGATTGGATTAAGGTCAGGACTTTGACTTGGCCATTCCAAAACATTAACTTTATTCTTCTTTAACCATTCTTTGGTAGAACGACTTGTGTGCTTAGGGTCGTTGTCTTGCTGCATGACCCACCTTCTCTTGAGATTCAGTTCATGGACAGATGTCCTGATATTTTCCTTTAGAATTTGCTGGTATAATTCAGAATTCATTGTTCCATCAGTGATGGCAAGCCGTCCTGGCCCAGATGCAGCAAAACAGGCACAAACCATGATACTACCACCACCATGTTTCACAGATGGGATAAGGTTCTTATGCTGGAATGCAGTGTTTTCCTTTCTCCAAATATATGCTTCTCACTTAAACCAAAAATTCTATTTTGGTCTCATCTGTCCACAAAACATTTTTCCAATAGCCTTCTGGCTTGTCCACGTGATCTTTAGCAAACTGCAGATGAGCAGCAATGTTCTTTTTGGAGAGCAGTGGCTTTCTCCTTGCAACCCTGTCATGCACACCATTGTTGTTCAGTGTTCTCCTGATGGTGGACTCATGAACATTAACATTAGCCAGTGTGAGAGAGGCCTTCAATTGCTTAGAAGATACCCTGGGGTCCTTTGTGACCTTGCCAACTATTACACACCTTGCTCTTGGAGTGATCTTTGTTGGTCGACCACTCCTGGGGAGGATAACAATGGTCTTGAATTTCCTCCATTTGTACACAATCTGTTTGACTGTGGATTGGTGGAGTCCAAACTCTTTAGAGATGGTTTTGTAACCCTTTCCAGCCTGATGAGCATCAACAACACTTTTTCTGATGTCCTCAGAAATCTCCTTTGTTCGTGCCATGATACACTTCCACAAACATGTGTTGTGAAGATCAGACTTTGATAGATCCCTGTTCTTTAAATAAAACAGGGTGCCCACTCACACCTGATTGTCATCCCATTGATTGAAACCACCTGACTCTAATTTCAGCTTCAAATTAACTGCTAATCCTAGAGGTTCACATACTTTTGCCACTCACAGATATGTAATATTGGATCATTTTCCTCAATAAATAAATGACCAAGTATAATATTTTTGTCTCATTTGTTTAACTGGGTTCTCTTTATGTACTTTTAGGACTTGTGTGAAAATCTGATGATGTTTTAGGTCATATTTATGCAGAAATATAGAAAATTATAAAGGGTTCACAAACTTTCAAGCACCACTGTATGTTCCATAGTCTGAGGTGGTAGTGGTGGCACATCATACAACCTTGTCATTTATTATTTTCCTATAACTGTATGCCCACCCTCCCATGTTTTATTCCTTACTTGGTGCACAATTTAATGCAAGAAAATTAAGAATGTGTGGTTTCACAGTCACCCTGTGCTCTAAGAAGACAACATTTTCATTTATTAGCCACTTTCATCCAGAGAAATGAGGCACAGTATAATCCTGGCATATATAACGGATCATTGGGGGTTAAGAATCTTGTGCGAAGATTTGAAGTTACAACCTTCACGCCACTAAATAGGAACTTTACCCACTGACTACTATTGCTACTCATTTATTCATATGTAACTATTATATATGAACAAATGTGGACAGTTATGTCTATCTGTCTCCTTGCATCATCTCATCTCAGTCGTAAAATAAGTTAAAGAAGGCAATGACTTTAAAATTATCGGAACTATAATTATATATTTGATATCTATGTTTAATGGTGTGGGGCTGTCTATGGTGCTGACTAAGCATCAGTTTGGATAATGCAAGTCTCAGAAAAGGGTTTATTCTCTTAAAAATATATCACAAGAGGGAAGTGGAAGCAATTTACTTCTAGTCCTAGCAATGATACCATGAAGCATGCCAGTCAGGTGGAAGCATAAGGTCAGTATTTACTAGCTGTATTTCTTTTCGGTATTTAAAAATGTCAGTTTCACAGCACTCATCACTTGACCAAATATTCATCTCATATCATACAGTGGTTGTAGTGGTTTTAGTAGTTTATCGTGGGATTGAGAATTTTGACAGGAACAGCATTTGGTGGTTTCATGATGCGATCCGGTAAGCAAAACCTGTTAGTTGCGCAGTCTCTCCACATTAAAGCAAAAAAAAAGAACAAAGAAAACCTGACAGGAAATGCATACTGCCAGGAGAAGGCTCCTCCTCACAAGTGTGTAAATGTGAGTAAAAAGAAATACTCTCATAAATGTATTTACAGCAGTGTTACAATAAGTGTCTTAAGCCAGGTTTACATGGCATGATATTCGACTAGATTTTGCTGTTGCAGGCAAAATCATACATAGTAAATCTTGGTCATGACTTGAGATCAGTGGTGTCAGAATTTATAGTGTGACACCAACTGGTGCCTGATTTTTGTTTGACAAAAGACAGCCGGTGGCAAAGTTCTGGCAGTGTCAAAATGCTTAAAACCTCAGAGTTTGAGTGCTGCTACTGTCTAAAATCCATCAATAGGAGGACAACATATGATTACACAAAACACACATGATATCTACAAACATCGTAATGGCAATGATGAAATGTAAACAAAACATATAAGAAGAAGCCAAGCCTTTATTTGTCACACATATACTCAAGCACAGACTTAAGCACACAGTGAAATTCATCCTCTGCATTTAACCTATCTGAAGCAGTGAACACACACAAGTGAACAATGAGCACACACACATACCCAGAGCAGTGGGCAGCTATGCTACAGCGCCCGGAGAGGAGTTGGGGGTTAGGTGCCTTGCTCAAGGGCACTTCAGCCCAACCTCAGGCCATTAAAAGGAAGAACAGTGTGTTGAATTGCAGCAGAAGACAGACTGTCTCTCTAATCACACTTGTATCATAACTGGACAAAATGGGAAGCGACATGGAAAGAAACAGAAGATTAATTACAGATTCCAGGTGTGTAGCTAGCTAATTAGCATTCAGAAACTCTGTTCATAGAGTTTATTTACTATTATGACAACATGAAATTTGTTATGCTTTCCAGTTGAAGAGCTACAAACCTGTGCTATGTCATTGTGCAACCAGTCTGGCAGAACACGGTAACATCTCATTATCTCCAGCTGCTTAATCCTGTTCTACAGGGTCGCAGGTAAGCTGAAGCCTATCCCAGCTGACTACGGGCGAAAGGCGGGGCACACCCTGGACAAGTCGCCAGGTCATCACAGGGCTGACACATAGACACAGACAACCATTCACACTCACATTCACACCTACGGTCAATTTAGAGTCACCAGTTAACCTAACCTGCATGTCTTTGGACTGTGGGGGAAACCGGAGCACCCGAAGGAAACCCACGCGGACATGGGGAGAACATGCAAACTCTGCACAGAAAGGCCCTCGTGGGCCACGGGGCTCGAACCCGGACCTTCTTGCTGTGAGGCGACAACACTAGCCACTACACCACCGTGCCACCCCGAACACAGCAACTCATTTCATCTCATTATCTCTAGCCGCTTTATCCTGTTCTACAGGGTCGCAGGCAAGCTGGAGCCTATCCCAGCTGACTATGGGCGAAAGGCGAGGTACACCCTGGACAAGTCGCCAGGTCATCACAGGGCTGACACATAGACACAGACAACCATTCACACTCACATTCACACCTACGGTCAATTAAGAGTCACCAGTTAACCTAACCTGCATGTCTTTGGACTGTTGGGGAAACCGGAGCACCCGGAGGAAACCCACGCGGACACGGGGAGAACATGCAAACTCCACATAGAAAGGCCCTTGCCGGCCACGGGGCTCAAACCCGGACCTTCTTGCTGTGAGGCAACATCGCTAACCACTACACCACCGTGCCGCCCCAACACAGTAACTATCTTCATCAATTAAACTGAATATGTTATTACATGTTAAGAACATGTTATCGCACAGTCTGTTATAGAATTCTTATTGGGATAATCTTGTACAGTGTAGCAAATAATAATCATAAATTCTTGCTGAAATTACACAGTACAAAACCAACTTTAAAAAGAAAGGATCCTTGAAGGGATTTTAAAGGGTTATTTGGATAATTAAGGGAGCTTGGCTTCCAAAAAGGGTTCTACTTGTGATAGGGAAACATTCTGCTGTTTATAGAACATGAGAATGTAAGGGTTCCCCACAGATTCCCCACAACCAAAGAGTTTGTGTATCAGTGCTGTGCAGAAACCATATTAATCAGGTGTATGAAGATTTGTATTTATTAATCTAGCAGACCCTTTGGCAGCTCAGAGGTTAATGTTCTGTGATATGAGACCAGAGGATTGCCACAAAGCCACTACTGGTCCCTTGAGCAAAATGCTTAATCTTCAATTTCATAGCTACATGCTTCAGAAATTTATGTCTGCTCGTGGAGTGAATTTATATTCCTTCGCTGGTATTAACAAATAAACCATAATGCTTACTACATGACTTACTTAATTTTTTCACTGCAGGTTCTGAATTATTCATTGAGGCTCCTAAATAATATGGATTAATATTAGACTGGGGGTTAAATCTTCTGTACACACAGACATTTGATTAGCTAACTTAAGGGCTTCATAATTAGTCCTTATTTGCACAGGGAAAACATTGGCAAATTATCAGCTAAGACATACTGTAAATGCACTGAGAAAAAAACAAAACTAAAGCTCAAAGTTTAAAAAAGTAATGTATCAACCTATTAAAGCTATAATATATAGCTAAAAGTACAGGGACACCTGACTATCATACCCATAAATGGGCCTTCCTTAAACTGTTATAACTGTATAGAATGTATGCCATAGTATTAAGATTTCCCTACACTGGAACTAAGAGTCCCAGACCTGTTCCAGCATGACAGTGCCCCTGTGTACAAAGCGAGCTTTGTGAAGACATGGCTTGCTAGGACTGGAATTGAAGAACTTGGGTGTCCTGCACAGAGCCCTGGCCTCAACCCCTTCAGTACCTGACTTCACTAATGCTCCTGTAGCTGAATGATCATAAATCCCTGCAGCCACACTCCAAAATCTGGTAGAAAGCCTTCCCAGAAGAGTGGAGATTATTATAACACCAAACACAACGTGTCTTTGTTGTCCATGTGTGCTTGTTTTAGATTTACTCCATATCTGTTCTAGATATGGAGTAAATCTAAAACAAGCACACATCGATGTGATTGGTCAGGTGTCCATATATTTTTGGCAAATAGTGTGTGTATATATATTTTTTTCTTTTTACTGAATTTGAAATAAATTGCTGTAATAATTTGATGCTTTTTGTTTTTTTTACTTTGATCCAAGGTTAAATTTTTTCAGTATGAGTAGAATAGTTACCTCGCCCAGGACAGACTCCACCAGGGGGTGAGGTATTGTTTTTGGTCGGGTTTGTTTGTTTGTTAACGATATTATGGGAAAGCGGCTGGACCAATCTTCATGAAACTTTCAGGCTAGATGGGCATTGGTCTCAAATAGAACCTCCAACATTTTGAGGGTCATTTGGTCAAGGTCAGCAAAAAAAAGTCAAAATCATTTTTGTTGTGGCTACTGCCTCATATAGAGGCCCTAGCCACTATGTCATTGTGCTGTAAGAATGTAAGAGTGTAACAATCGCGAACTGCGCATATGCATACATGTGCTCTGATTAAAATGGCCGATACGTGTATACAATTCGGTTCACCATTGGAAATAAATGGACTAGACTAAAGAAATTGCTTTCAGACATGTT
Organism: Neoarius graeffei; assembly: GCF_027579695.1. Lineage (NCBI taxonomy): Eukaryota > Metazoa > Chordata > Actinopteri > Siluriformes > Ariidae > Neoarius > Neoarius graeffei. The sequence goes on along the minus strand of NC_083589.1, from coordinate 20,442,649 downwards.
TATGCTTATTACAGAGGGAAAGTGCATTCCACTGAGCTCTAGCACTGGGACAAAATAAGAGTTTCAGTCATGGCGACAGCGTGTGTATGTCAGCCTCAGTTCGGAGGTTTCAGTTGTGAAAACTGTAAGACGTAAGAGTAGAATAATATAAAGTACAGACACTTGATATATTTTACTTCTGTGATTTTTAAATTGTTCATTTTTGGATTAAGCTTCATTTTTGTGGCTACTGCCTCATAGAGTGTGTGTGTGTGTGTGTGTGTGTGTGTGTGTATATATATATATATATATATATATATATATATATATATATATATATATATATGTGTGTTTGTATGTGCTATATTTAGTGTATGGACATGGTATCAAAAAGCTATTTTTTTTTATAAGCAGTAGCCACATGTACCCACAGGATACCTTTTTTTTTTGCGATATCTTCCTTCATATTCATCATAAGTGCTACTGAGCAAGGTTAGTTTTGCCAGGCAACACTTGTTATTAGTGTGCTTGCAAAAGCACACTATTGTTCTTCTTAAGTTTTATTTTTATTATTTGTTTTCACCCGTTTTTTGGATCCACTCCTCCTCCTAGGGCTTTCGAGATAGAGACACCGTTCCAACGCTGAAACGTAGGGCCCGATCTGGAATGGTGTGCTTGTTAAAATGGTTGCACTACCCCTTGTCATTCGTTCAGTATTCATGTTTTTCGGCAAAATTCTGTGCCATTGAAATGAATGGGTTGAACTTTGGAGTGATTACGTCATAAGGAGCTCCCCCACTCTAGACGTTAGAGCGGGAGCAGCAGATAAAAAAATTAAAACTGCAATTTTACAGCCAAAATCCATGTTTTAAACCCTGTAAAACCTCTGAATGAAATTGAAAAACATATAAAGGGTGGAGAGGAGATTTCACTGTGCGAAGCGAAGCGCAGTGAAATCTCCCTTCAAAATGATGTGAAAGAGTGTGACGGGCTGAGCCGTGACGCTGGCATAGCGCGCAGGCAGCCATTTGCTGGCATTTTTAAATCACTGCTAGCATGCTAACATCTAGCAAAAAAATGGGTGAAACGGAATAATAATAATAATAATAATAATAATAATAACTAGATAATAATTCACACTGGCTGTTAAAAACTTCATTTATTGGTTAAAACTTCTGTTATTACAGCTCCGGTAGCAATTCACTCACCAGGCTTTCAAAACATTCTTCTGTGTCTCGTTTGGGGAAACAGATGGACTGTTCCACTGGGGGGGGGGGGGGGGGGGGGGGTTCGGGGATAGAGGGGTTTGCCGGGTTTTTTGTGGGGCAGCCCATTGTGATAGGGGTGTTTTAGGAGTAATGACTTAAAAGCCATTTCAAGGGTTCAATAAGGTTCAATAAGGTATTTTTGTGCATGTCAATAAATGTCAGTGTGTATTTTTGTGTTATGTTTTCTTATTTGATTTATTATTTGGTAATAATTATGTTGTTTAGTTAATTGATTATTTTTGACAGTGGGGCTATCCAGTGGGTGGGGCTACAGTTAGCAATGCTCTATATTAGGCCCAAGAGCCTCAGTAGGTGAGGGTTGGTGGTGAAGTGAATGTGTTTTGTTAATTGAAGTTGCTCTTGATAGTAGTTCAGGGTCTGTGGACTTAGCCTGGCTATTTATGCTTGTTTATTTTCATTTTGTACAGTTTTTGTTTTTGTATATTTTTTCATGCACGCTTGTCACTGTAAATATTTGCACATTGGTAAAAAAAGAGAAAAAGAATTTTTAAAAAAATGAAGCCTTTTCGTTGAAAACTATTTGGTCTCCTCCGTCTTCTCCACTGCTGGGGCTATCCTGCCACAAAGAGACTTTGAGCCAGAGAAGGAGTGAGAGCTGTTGACCATTTAAAACAAGGATTTCAGAGCGCGAAAACACATTCTCATACCGTATATTAACCCTTTACTGTTGCTGGCAACAATTGAGCAAGCACACTCCAGCAGTTCCTGCAGAGGAAATGCAATCTAGTTGTATTTTTCCCCCATATTTACTGTTTTGTCATAAATATGCTGCTGTCCATTGTGCTGCCCACTTACTGGGGAAACACCATTGTAATGCCAGTAAACACTTGTTATGGGTGCACAGAAATAACACTCTCATTTACATATTTCACTCATGCAGTTTAGTCTTAGTCTTGCACACAAGAGGGAACGCCTCATGAATTTTGTAGCACTTTGGAGCTTGTGAGTTGTCTTATTTTTGTGTGTCAGTACAAAGTTGACCAGCTGTGTGCAGAAAATACAAAGCTCATGGACTCTTCTGAAAGTGATATGCAGGCTTAACTATGGAAGCCCATTTCCACCTCCATAATGAGATTATAATCATAATTATAATTTCTCATAATGATGACTTAATATCACTGCTTTTAAGGAAAGACTTACGGACATTTTTAATGATACTAAAAAATGGTTTACCTTTGTTTGATTAATTAGCCATTATTCTTTATTTTGTCTGTCTTGTGGGTGTTTTTTGTTTTGTTTTGTTTTGTCCCTCCGTTCCCTCCCTCTACAAATGTCTTTTGGCATTTGCCAGGCTGTCATTATAAAGAAGAAGTTATTCTTAATGTCTGGGCTGGATAGATACAGTGGATATAAAAAGTGTATACACCCCATTAAAATGATAGGTTTTTCTGATGTAAAAAAAATGAGACCGCGATAAATAATTTCAAAACTTTTCCCATCTTTAATGTGGCCTATAACCTGTACAAGTCAATTGAAAAACAAACAAATCTGTTTGGGGGAAAAACATAAAAAAGTACAATAAACTGGTTGCATAAGTGTGCACACCCTTAAACTAATAATTTGTTGAAGCCCCTTTTGATTTAATTACAGCATTCAGTCTTTTGGGGTCGGAGTCTATCAGCCTGCCACATGTAGACTTGGCAATATTTGCTTACTCTTCCTTGCAAAAGCGCTTCAAATCTGTCAGATTGCGAAGGCATCTCTTGTGCACAGCTCTCTTCAGGTCACCCCACAGATTTTCAATTGGATTTAGGTCTGGGCTATGGCTGGGCCATTACAAACTTTTTTGGGGTCACTGTCATACTGAAAGATGAAATTCCTCTTCATCTTCAACATTCTAGCAGACACCTGAAGGTTTTGGACCAAAATTGACTGGTATTTAGAACTGTTCATAATTCCCTGCACCTTGACTAAAGCCCCTGTTCCAGCTGAAGAAAAACAACCCCAAAACATGATGCTGCCACCACCACGCTTCACCACAGGTATGGTGTTCTTTTGGTGATGTGCAGTGTTGTTTTTTTGCCAAACATACCTTTTGGAATTGTAGCCAAAAAATTCAACCTTGGTTTCATCAGACCATAATACATATTCCCACAAGCTTTTGGGAGAGTTGATGTATATCTTTTGCAAAATTTAGCCAGGCCTGAATGTTTTTCTTTGACCCTACCTCATAGTCCAGACATATGGAGAATACGGGAGATTGTTGTCATATGTAGTACACAACCAGTACTTGCCAGAAATTCCTGCAGCTCCTTCAGTGTTGCTGTAGGCCTCTTGGCAGCCTCGCTGACCAGTTTTCGTCTTGTCTTTTCATCAATTTTGGAGGGACATCCAGTTCTCAGTAATGTCACTGTTGTCCCATATTTTCTCCACTTCTTGACGACTGTCTTCACTGTGCTCCATGGTATATCTAATGCCATGGAATTTTTTTTTTACCCTTCTCCTGATTGATTCCTTTCAACAATGAGACCCCTTTGATGCTTTGTAAGCTCTCTGTGAACCATGGCTTTTGCTGGAGGATGCAACTGAGTAAATGTCTGAACTTTATTTGGGGTTAATCAGAGTCATTTTAATTGATGGCAGGTGTGCACCCAAAAAGACTGAATGCTGCAATTAAATCAAAAGGTGCTTCAACAAAGTATTAGTTTAAGGGTGTGCACACTTATGCAACCAGCTTATTGTACGTTTTTAATTTTTATGCCCCCCCCAAACAGATTTGTTTGTTTTTCAATTGAATTGTACAGGTTATAGGTCACATTAAAGGTTGGAAAAGTTTTGAAATTATTTATCGTGGTCTCATTTTTTTTATGTCAGAAAAACCTATCATTTTAACCAGGTGCACACTTTTTATATCCACTATAGATAGATAGATAGATAGATAGATAGATAGATAGATAGATAGATAGATAGATAGATAGATAGATAGATATTCTCATTATTATGAAACAGTAAGTCATAATTATGACAGTATCTCAGGGGCGGACTGGCAATCTGTGCGTTCTGGAAAAGTCCAGAACGGCTGTCCGGTCTACGGCCGTCGGCCCTGTTCAATAACCAAAATTTTCAGTCTATCAACTAACAACAGGTGGTGCTAAGACGATAATTTATCCGTCAATCATTATTCCATAGGCCTAAAAGCCAGCAAAGAAGAGTAACGTTAGTGTCTGTCAACAGAAAGATGGCAAGCAGAAAACGTAAGGAGAAAGGTGGATGGGAAAAGTTAAAACAAAAGAAAGTGAAGTCACATGAAGAAGATGCTTCAAAATGTAGAAAGCTCACAGAGCTTTTTGGCAGCAGTGCAACTGCAAGCAGCAGCAGTAACGTTCATGTCACGTTATCACCGAGCGAGACTGAGAACCAGGTGGACATCCAACCTGACCAACCACATGCTGATGATGATAGTCATGATGAGGGACAGGTAGCTGAGGGAATTTCACTGGAGGAGGAGGTACTGGTAAGTGACAACGACATAAAACCATAGCATAAAACAGGTTACGTAAAGGCCACTCATAGACCCCTCTCATAGTAGGCCAATCTTCTATTGACTGGATTTGCGGTGTGATGATGAGAAATATGTGGTTTATTGCTGTCAAAACAAACACGTAACTACCAAGCAAGCCAATTATAAATAGATAGGCAAGCACAAATGGCCGCGATTTCATATGTTCACCTCTGCATAATTCATGCAGATTAGGCTCTTTACGTTCAAGAGAACCAAAGCTCTAGCCTATCATTAACCAAAAGTTTGAGGGGGAGAAGTGTTTTCCATTTTGGCACTATTTATCTTTGTCTTCTCTTTCGTGGTGCGTGGTGGAATGTCTGTGGAATAGGCTACAAATGTTGTTTGAAGGATGATTGGCTGAATGGTATCATAACTAATCACAGCAGCATTGCATTGTGCAATTTGTTAATAGCCTAATTTTAGATCTGTTTGTCAGGCTTACCTGAATAAACAATCATAAATAGTCCATCTGTGTGGGTTTTGTTATGACAGACAATATACCACTATAGCACTTTACTATAGCACTATAGTATAGTATACTATAGTATAGTGGGCCTATTTGGGGGGAAAGTCCAGGGCCGTTTTTTGGTCCCAGTCCGTCCCTGCAGTATCTCATAATTTTACACACATTTATAATCATGAGATGCGTTCTCATTTTTATACTACGTGACTAATTTTTTTGTTCAAGTGGCAGAAACAGGCTTCCATTGCTTGCCTTCCACTTGCATTCCATTTGCTTTGTTAATCTGTGGGGAAAGTGCTGAAATTCACGTGTGGATTAAAATATCGTTGGCAACAAAAAACGGAGCATGCGCAAACTGGACCTGGGCACTGGAAAGACTGACATTGTCAGTGTACTTTGACAGTGATCGATGTCATCTACATCGGTTCATATACCATCTTAGACAGATTCCTTCTAGTCACAGCTATCCAACGGAATGGTGTCGCATTTTGCATGGGTTTTAGTCAGATTTGAATGATATCTTTTATTTGAGCAATATAGTGGAAGATGCTAATGCACACAATCAGCAGAAAGCTTGCGCGAGATTTAGCCTGTCAGTCAAAGCAAATGGAGAGAGGTGATTTGTAAGCTCGAGCTTGTAAGATCTGTGTCATAAACCACCTCAAAGTCATTCACCTTACACTGTTAGAATTATAAACACTGTGGCTTTCAGCATTATTCAGAACTGTTTAAGCAACAGATAATAGGATTTAGGAGGATACGAGGACAGTCCCGCTTTGTATTCGAGTAGCCAATACACACAAGATTTCAGAAATATTGGCCAGCAGTTAGAAAGCAAACACACACACACACACACACACACTTTAAAAGTAAGACACATGCATTATATACATAATGTGCAAATAATGTTAGTTAGACTATAGATGCAGCCATACATCTGTGCCCAAGCCAGAACATCTCTGCAATGGCCCATCATCACCGGAGAACTTAGACTACCGTAAGAACTTGCATAGCCTCGACTGGATATAGAAACGGACGACAGAATAATGACTTACCGAATCTCAGGACGTGCGGCATGGCATGACTGCAGCCAGTGAACAGCGCGAGCAGCAGTGGCAGCAGCAGTAGTCTGGGTGGGAAACCGACAATCCGAGCAGTTAAGCGCGCGCTGATTCTACCCATCTTATTGACACTGGTTCTCTTCCATCTTACAGGTGGAAACAAGTGTAGATCTCTACGCGCGCGCGTGTTGCGTGCGTGCGTGTGTGTGTGTGTGTGTGTGCGCGCGCGAGCGTGCGCGCGCGTGTCGCTATAAAAGCGCTTGACGCGGCGGACACATTACGGCATGGACGCACACGTCCTCCACACCGCTTCACCCAGTGCTCACTGTCTCCAGCCCGGCAACACGCACGACTTCCTTCTGTGACTACAATGAAAAATCCGAAGAAGATCCAGAAGACCAAGGAAAAGGAAGGGAATGCGGAGAGAGAGTGTGTGTGTGTTTGGCTCTTAACTGCCCACGCGCCCGGTTATACTGCACTGCCGCACCGCCTGTGACGTCGAGCCGGGTTTAATTCAGTGCGTGTGTGTGCGCGCGCGTGCGAGTGTCGAGACAGACAGACAGACAGACGGAAGTAGTATACCCTAGGGTTTTTTTTCTTCAATTAATTTAAATGGCTAAAGTTATTTAGATTTTTTTCTAGAATTTAGTAAACACGTGAAAATCAATATAACATTCATACATGTCAATTCGGAACACAAAACAATTGGTCACTTCAATGTCAGTAGACTCCACATTCACAAAATCAATCAAGGTACTTGAAAAAAGAAATTGTCCACATTATAGGAGACGAAAGATCCGCTGTGGTGACCCCTAATCGGGAGCAGCCAAAAGAAGAAGATAGGCATCATAAAATAATACACTGTCATTCAAATTAACTTTATTTGTATTTTAACAATAGATATTGTCAAAGCAGCTTTACAGAAATATTTAAATTCCGGATATATTGCATATTTTAAACATATGAATTTATAAATGCATCCCTAAAGAATAATCTAACAGATAGCATGATTATAAACAAATTATAAATAAGTGTGTCCTATATGGTCAAAAAGTGCAATTTAGATAATAAAGAAAATGTATTATAGTTTTGACATGAAGTCTATTTTGTTGAAGTTATCAAGTGTTTACTGTGTCAGGAATGCAGGCGACAAATGGATGTAAAAGCAGTAGAGAGTTTATTATGGAAAAGCTGGCAGACAAATCCAAATCAGTGGTCAAAGGCAGTCTCAACAAAACAGGCTATGGTCAGGCGAGACAGACAGAATTTGAAAGTCAGAGACTATGAGCAAAAAACAAAGTATAAAGTGGATCAATAACCAAATAATCAGCATGTGTGAGACTCGCGCTGCAAGGTGGGGAGAACACAGACACAAAACCCAAGTCAGTGCAAAAATCAGTGAATTTAATGAAAAATGAATGAAGAGGAAGTGTAGGGAGAGTGTAGTGTGACAGCATTGCAGTCCATGCAGGAGACAGGGAGCCCAAGCCAGCCTAGAGTGGGGTTGCTGGTGGGTGCTGACTGTGCCAGAGTCTGTCGGTATCCCAGAGGCAGAGAGAGCAGGGGTGATCACTGATGAAACATGGACCAGGAAGTAGGTGTGTGGGAGGGGCTGCCCCGACTGTTGATTCTCCCCTTCTACCACACATTCCTGACCCCAACAGTTCTTTAGCTGCTCATCCTGTTTCTGTTCCTGCCCAAAGTTCCTTTTATGTGTCACTTGCTTAAACACACATGAGAGTGGGTTAAAGGTGATGTGCAACTCACCTTCTGCAACATGGGCCTCAGCATGCGGTCCACTGGCCTCCGTGGGGTACATTGTCACCTTGTCCTCCAAATGGTGGGCAACTCCTGTGAGAAACCGGACCAGTCTTGACTTAGGAGGAGAGGAACAGAAAGGTCAGGAATCACAGCAACAGTTAACCCTCTGGGGTCTGAGGGTATTTTATGGCACACTAATGATTTTGGCATGCTGTGATTTTGTTGTCAATTTCAACAAATCTAAGCAGTATTTTCAAAGTCATATGATTTTTTTTGTATTCAGCACAAGTTCAACTACAATAATATCTATGTAGTATGTATGTCATTATTGTACTTTAAAAAATGACAAATAAATGAAGATGTTAAAAGCAGTTTTAGAACTGTGTTGGAATGTGTGAAAAAGACATGACTTTACCCATTGTGATGAACTGTTTTGGTCACTTGAGGTGATTCTGTTCAGTCTTAGAAATGAATCAAGCACAAAAACTTCAATCTGCTCCATTGATTTGGAAAATTAACTGGCCATCAAAAAAAATGTCCTATTGTTTTGGGATAAGGGGTTGGCAATGGGAGGGGTATTCAATGAGAAGTGTAAAATATTTCCATTCCATTCAATGAGAAGAGTGAAAACCCCTCCCACTGCCAACTCTTAATCCCATCAGGCCAAGTCACAATGGGTAAGGCAATGTTTTTTCACACATTCCAAAACAGTTCTAAAACTGCTTTTTACAACAGCTTCATTTATCTGGTATTTGATTTTATTTTGGTATTTGACTATTCAGTGCATCTTGAAATTAACTATTGTACTATTTTACTCAGTTCAGAGCCACAACCAACTCTGTTACACAATTACTGTCATTTTGCTCCCACTCCCACTCCAAATTTTACTCTCTAAACTCAAAATAGAGCAAAGTTATCGATTTTTGAGGAAAATACTTTTAACTTTGGAAAAATTGCTCAGTCATTTTATCATATCAACTGATCTACTCATAATAAATAGGAGAAATATTTACACTTCCTCGAGTTGATCTTTGGCTGGATTGAGTTGAAGTAAAAAAAAAAAAAGGCACCTTCATCATCAGTGTTGTGGTTCTCAAGACTGAATTGAATCACTGTCCTGAATCATCTAAAGCACATAAATTCCACATGCCATCTCGCAATAAGTTTTACCTCCAAATAGCCTGACCTTTGGCTGACAGATTGACCACTGTTTACAGTGGGTGTTCCCACCACAAAAGAGAAACTAATCGAAACTGAAAATGTGAAAGTGATCACCATGTGAATAGTCTTTTATGAATGCATAAGTGAGTGCTGTGACATCACGAGAGGTTGGCTGGCTCTCTTCAATCAGTGCAAGGACACAAAGGTTAAAATAAATCAAGATTTTTAATGTTATGCCAGGAGATTAAACAGAAAAGGTATCTCAAAGTCCAATGTTCAAACAAAGATGGATTCCCAAAAGTCAAACTCAATGTATCTGGCTTTAGAACAACAAAATTATAGGCAGGTTTCCTTCAGTCCAATATCCTTTTCACCGAACAAACAAAATCTTCTGCCTTACTTTGAGTCCAGTCAATAATCCCTGTAGTCTTCAGCCCAGTGGCAGTCCCGTAGCAGGCATTCATAACACAGGTAAGTCCTTCAGGTAAGAATTCCAGATAAGCTTTTCAACAAATACTCTGCCCAGCAGGTTCCATTCAGCAACGAGAGTCCATGAACCTCTCTACCCTCTCCTCCACCTTCACACTGAGAGTTTTGAGCTCTCACAAAGCCCTCTTACTCATTAGGCCCTCATTGGCCACAGATGTGCTGCGGTGTTGGGTGCTGAGGGGTGAAGTTCCTAACTCCACCACCAGATGGAGTTATAGCTGCCAGTGGTTGGAGCCATCTGCGTGGGATATAGCGCCCCTCCAAGACACAGCCTCTCAGGATGTCACACATCCCCCCCCTCGTGACCGACATCCTCGTCGGGCTGAAGGTTGCGAAGAGG